>NW_019100536.1:0-44232 GCF_001856785.1 Myzus persicae | reverse complement strand
GTATTAATTATTAATTTATTATAATAACGTCCACAATGGTTCATACTTATTAGCTACTTTTTTTTCTCTTTCACGGTTGTCAGGGTCATCAGCGGAATGTCGGCCTTTTAAGAGGACACTATACCCGCATGTGTTGTACCTATCCGTCGTACAAGAGCGTAACATATCAAATTTTAAGTTCATCAGATCACGTTTAGCTCAGTTAGCTTAAAAATTAGAGGGAATTGACCTCTTATTAAAATTAAAGGTAAGTTTATTACGGAGGTCTTCCCGTGGGCTTTTTATTATATTTTAATTTTAAAGAGGATAATGAGTATTTAAAAATTGTAAATTGTTTGTACAACTTAAAATATTCATAACTCTCTTTAAAATAAAAATATAATAGGGGTTAAATATAGTATTTTTATTCCATTAATGCTTTTCTTTTTACTAAATAAATCATTAAAAACATATATTGAAGTGTTAAAAATAATGAATGCAGGTGGAATAAACCCAAAATAATTTGTCTTAGACTTCAAGATATTAATGCGCCAAGGAATAAATATTACATTTCCGACGGCACGAATATAGGGATGCCGTTTTCATTTGGGCCAAGCTTGGAACAGTAAAATTCTAAGCTTAGGGTTTGCACTAGAATTTAATTTTACAAATAATGAATTAGGAAATTCGCTGGTTCATATATTTGGTGTACCATATCTAAACCCAATAGAAGTTGGAGATTGTTTTGTAGATAGTTTCATGGCTGAAAATCAAAAATAATAAAATTAATGAATTTTGCAATTATTCAGTGACTAATTACATCGAAGATGTAATACCCCTAGTATTTGCAGGGCTAGTGCTAGTTCTGATACAAGTCTTACTACAAACGCTTGCGAAAGTTTCCATTCCAAATTCAACTCACATTTTTATCAACGTCATCCTAATATATACCTATATTCAAAATAGTAGAAGTTTTGAAAATGTTTCAAACAAAAACATATATAAAGATAAAAACATCAGATTTAAATTTAAAAAAAAAAACAATAACAAAATACTAAATTGTAACTTAAAAATAATTACACAGTATGACTGTGAAGTGTTTGAGCTTTTGCAATAAGCCAAATAAAATTTGATTGGACTATACCTATTACGCATTATATTATTAATTTTTATTATATATTATATGGACTAGATTTAATTACAAATTGGATTAGAATATTTTTAATGCTATATAAAAACAAACAAATTTTAACCACACCAACTACGTTTAAGTTGTCAGCCCTACGTCTGAATAATGTGGGAAGGAAGTTTGTACTCGATATAATTTTTTTTTTCGTGTTGTGACTTATTACGGTATTAACACTACCGCCAAAATTAAAATTGAAAATGTCTGTCGATATCTTAAAACAAATTAAAATATTGTAAAAATTTGATCAAGTATAATATGAATTGATGAAATAAACATATGGTGTAAATTTTAAGTGTTTACAGTAATTCGTGTTTGAATTACAATAAAATAAGAAAATTGACTGAATATCCAATATTGTAAAAATTTCAACTCCAAACGCTCATAAAAATTTAATCTGCCATTCCGGTAGAAATTTTTTTTTGATAAAGATAGAAAAACTTGTGAGGAATCTTGTATTAGAAATCTTAGATATCAAAAGAAAATTTTTTATTAATTTATAACTCAAAATAATTATGTGCATGAAGTTGGCCCGACTTTGTCATAAAGACTCCAAATTAGTGCCAATATATAGCAACCTTTTAGCAACTTTTAGCAACCTACTTGAAAAAATTTGCAACCTCTTTTTTTACTACTTTTATCGGGAAACAAGTCCGAGGTTGCTATTTTGTTTTGTATCGAAACTTCTAAACAAATGTATTTAAGGACGTTCCACAATATTGATTGTGTAGTTGTTATTTTTATGTGGTGCAACTATAAAATAATATGACTTCTTACATTCATTTTCAAAACTTGTGGGTTCCGAAAAGCCTGGCACAAAGGACTTAAAAAGTCAAGTTAATTTTTAACTTAACCGATTTGTATTGATATGAACATAACAACGAATGAATTATTTTTAATCAAATTCAATTTTCGTTGATTTATAATTTATATTTATATCATTAAATAGCAAATATAATAAAAATATTATTGATGCATACTACAGAAGGAATTATCTTTTATTATAATGAATCATATTCCTATTTATGTAAAAAATAATTATAGTAAGTAATAACTTAACCAAAATTAAATATTAAGTTAATTTAAAGTTTCCATGTAAGTTTAACAACTGAGTTAGAAAATTAAAATAGTTATTAACTCTAAACTTTTTTAAATGTCTATTATTACAGCGTTAAAGTCCGTTCCGTGTGTTTTCAACATTGATCGTGTAGAGTGACATAATAATAAGTATTACATATTGTACAAACTTAAAATTTATATATTACGTTATTGAGGTATTAGTTTTGATTAGTTATTATGGTTTCGCTTTCTGACCATTAAATTAATTTTTTTTATCTTAAATAAATTTAATTATGAACTCCGAAGGGTTGTCTCTAAAGTTTGATGCCTGTAATTTTTTTTTTACATTTTTAAATATTATAGTATTACTTTAGTCTTTAGTATTTGTTAAATATAAATGTTATAAAAAAAAATTGATCCACGATAAACATAACCAAATATGCACTAAAATGTACAAAATATGCGTTTTAAAATTATTATACATATTATAATGCATTAAAAATATGCATTAAAAAATAAGATTATTTGTGTGAATATAGTTAAGTATCTGTGCATAAATAAAATTAATAACCGGAAAATAAATCTAATCGGCAATCCTCGAGACTTATCTCTAGGAAAAAAATGGACGTGGGAACAGTCAACAACCATATTAATATGATCAAAATTTAAAATAATTTAAAATTCAACACTATTTTGGTTGTTTATTAATATTTAAATTAAATAAAAACGTCGAAGGCAAAAATACTGATAAAATGATAAATTATTGAAAACATGCATCTTAACGTATATAGAATCGAAGAAATATGCGCTAAACCCAAAATAACTCGAAACATGCATTTATATACAAAATAAAATTTCAAAACCAGCTTTGTTTCATCATGAAACGTATTTGTTTCTTACTCTGCTATTTTTGTGATCATGCAAAAAATATGCAAATGCTTTAAAAAAAAAAAACACATCATTGTAAAATCAATACATCAGAATTCAAAATGTTATTATGTTATTAATTAATAATAATACATAAGATACAAATTTTTATATTGAATAAAATAAAAAGATACATTTATTATTCGGTGTATTGTTTTTTAGTTTGTTATTATTATTTAATTATAATACATAATAAAGAAATTGGTATAATTAATAATAAAATAAATATATACTTATGCTACAATCAACAGAGTGTTTTGTTTTTTTTTAATAATCAGAATTGTATGGTTATAGAAAATAATTGGATGGGGGGAGGAGTAAATATGCTGCCTGGGGCGGACCTGGCTCTTTCTACGACATTGGTGCAGCCAGGGTGGGGACGACAACGACCACTTCCACCAAGGTAGTCTATAAAATGTCTCGCATACTGTCTCTCGCTATCACTGTGTAATTCGTGTGCCCGTATGTCGTTTCTGTTCACCAGTACACTTCCCAGCACGTTTATCTAGCCCATCTAGATATTATATTTTTGTTTCTGCTGTTTGTTTGACTTACATTTCTTACATTTTCTTGATTAACCTGCATAATATACAAAAGGCACAACCATGATGACGGCGATAGTACTAGTAATGACGTCGATTATTACTATGATTAGTGTTCCCGGAGAAGCTGCCGACTTGAGACAAAATAAGGATATTCTAGGAATTAAGTACCTACTTTGGGAATTTTCTCATTTCGTTATTTGTTTAAATAATTGCTTTTATTAACAAAACGGTTACATGCACAGCTAAAAGAGATTTAACTAAATTCGTGTAAGCTAGGTTAGATTAAATGCAAGTTAATTGCATGTAAGTGGCTTAGATAGAGATACTAAAGCCTTTTTATTTTTTATGTACGTATTCTTTACCTGAAATCGTTAAAAAAATATATAAAATAATTATGCGTACAATGTTTTAGACATATTATTTTTAAATCACCCATCTCCTCGTTCAACCACCACTGCTATTATGAATCATCTTAATACTGTTAAAATATATGACATTTTTTTTTTGTCGATAGGTATATTTTTTGTTTTCGAAAAAATATTACTATTTTAAATATTACTTTATGCACATTTATTATTTATTACTTGAATCCTTTTTTTATTTTATTATTATTAATACGACTGTGATCATTATCATTTATTTTATACACTTTTACACATACGTTTTTCATAAAACCGGTATAAATGTATAATGGTAATAATTCTGAGGAATAACTTATAAAGATCGAATACCCAAGAAATTATTATTATTAAATTAATATTTAAGTATTGTTTTTCTTTCAATTGTTATAATAATTTAATAGGTATTGCTAAAATTATTATTTTTGTATTGGCAGTTATTAGGGTGTTTATGAACGGCTGTGATTAATAATCGGTTTCAAATTTGTAGCGGTATCGATGATTATGCTGATTATCCACTTCACTACGGCAAATTTGACTTTTTTTATCAAAAACAATTTTACACAGGGATAAATGTTGGCATCATTATCAGAGTTTTGATTTTAAAATAAAAAATATTACCTATATGTATTGTACATATTTATTTTGATTTTTTTTCGAATGGCCTGTATTCAGTTTGATTTTTTCAACACATTTAAGGTCCTAACCTATTAGAAAACTTGATCCTACTAATTGCAGCTTTGATTTACTATGCATTACAGGCACTCCAGGAATCCAAGGTAGATGCCCAAAGATCGAATCCGCAGAATATCTGAAAGTAACCGCGATGGGTTCGGGTTCTTTGTTTATGGTTGGCTGTGCCTCCATCGACTACAATTCTAGTGACACTATGATACAATCATTCAACCTGTGGATTGGCAGTGTACAACACGGAGGTCAACGTTGCGATGACCAGGGTACGTGAAACAAATTATTATTTTGGTACAATTCAGGACTCGGCCCTGTGCCCGCTACTCTAAGAAGGTCCATCCCATTTAATAATAGTGTAAACATACCTTTGAAGTAGTTATATTACGAACTTGCTTTACTTACTGTACACCCAGTGGTCCATGCCAAATTCCTGTGCACCTATCCCGATAATTTATTTATTTATTATTATTAAGATTTGACGGACTGAACCCTTTAAACATTAGTGCATAACACATTATCATAACACTCCTAATTTTACATAATTTTAAATCAAGGTGGGCTATACCGGTCGGAAAGCGAAAATAAATAATATTATAAACACATTTATTGAACACAAGTTCACAAGATCACACGATCACCGCCACTGACCCTTTTCAGGTTCTTTTCGTATACTTCATAATATATTAATTTTATTAGTAGTCCTATCGTGTATGATATCGTAGACCTATTATACGTCTACTATATATCCATGTATGTCTTATTATAGTTTATAAATATGATTTAATAATACAAAATATTTACACCACAACTCCTGAATCAACTGTATTTATTTAATTGCCAGTGCGCGCCAATTCAGGCATGAAACATTTTCATTTTGACTGTCTGTCAGAATCATCCTCGCCGTCAGAAGACACCAACAATGGACCTATGTTCGTTAGGCTTAACGGTATAGCTACCAACAAGGGTGGAAGGCCAGATCAAAGATGTGCCGTAAGTATATTATTCCTACAACAGAGCTTATGTTAAAAAACATTTTAATTCGTTGTTAAATTAAGTAGATATGTTGCATTCTGGTTCACCTCGGTTTTTTACTAGGTCCAAATATGAATTTAAAACACTCCAACACCCCACAAATTTAACCATTTTTTGGTCTATTGCACTTTTGTATACGATTTTCAACAATTGCATACAGTTTTTAATCATGATTTTAATATCTAAGATCTAACGGAAAATGTTTTTGAATACAATTTAACGGGTTTCATTTATTTGATTCGAATTATTCGACGATGGAAAATTGAAAAATTGTTATTAAACTTATAAAAACAGATGACATTTCATATTATGAACAAAATAACAGATTATAAAATTATCTAACATTTATATCTATTTCTGAATTTTTATATAAGGATATGTGATTACAATAATGAGCATTGTCTATAAATCTATAATATAGACTAACCATCGATTATTTTTAGACTCTACTTCTATTTTTATCCAACTAGGTGTTTACATATTAAATAGAAAAATAAAACCACTGTTATGCAAAAAAAAGTATATACCCTGGGGGTCACAGTAAATTGTGTTATATTTTTAACTATTTTTTTAAAATTGTGTATCTAGTATATTTTAAGTACAGCCAAAATATTTTTAAATAACTTCATCTATAGTGATATTTTTGAAAAATCAATAAATATATATATTTTTTTAATTTAGAACCGAGAATAGAATTTTATGAATATTGTTTTTGCTGGGTTTATTGTATGTGATTAAAAACAATATCATTATAAATTAGTAAACATGTGCATGATTTTATAATTAATAAATAATTAAATAAATGTCTAAATAAATAATTTTTTTTTATATATTTTTTTGGTATAAGAATATGATTACGTAAGTTCCTAATGCCAATGTATTTTTTTCATAATTTTTCTCATTTTTGTTTCCTGACTTTTCAAACCAATACATGTATCACTTTTCATGTATTTTTTTTAATACCTTATGACGCAGTATTCATTTTAAAAATATTGGGTTTAATCTAGCTTCCCCTCGCAAAAAAAATTGCTTAAAAATTTAAATATTGTAAAAAATCAACCTACGAACACGAATAATGTTATTAGGCTTAAGAACCTCTTAGTTTGATGTATTAGATAAATTTATGGTCAATTAACGAAGCTATACTAAACGAAATGTGGAACGTAAATGTGTTGTAACTTATAATATACGACGTGGTACGCATTCGCATGACAGAGATACCAAAATGTTGTGTACGTAGCGGCGTTATTTTATCCCTATTTTAAATATTTTATTAAATGTTTATTTTTGTTCTAATAACAGTAGTAGTAGCTTTTTAATGCAACGTTTAGAATTATATTTAATTATAGGCGCAATTTGGAAGGTGCTAAGTTTTTAATGGTATCGTCAAATTTGTATTGTTTATAATATTATATCATAGGCATTATAATAAATGTATTACTAAGACATCATTTTCATAAGAATATTAATAATAATAATACATTCATTATGTTGTACGAGGTAGGTAACTGTTTATATTAAGGGCCCCTCAAACATTTTATTTTTAAGGAATTGTGTTGAGGTAATTATTTCGTTCCTTGCGGTCACTGCTTGTATTTGTGTGTAGTACCTAAATAATCATTATTGTGTGTATACTTCCCACCAAACACACGCATCATACATATTACACAATCTAATACAAATTTCATGTAGTCATTAGGTCACAACATTCAAAATAAATTTAAGGGCTAGAAATAGATGTACTCCTAACAAAATTGCAAGTAATTAAAATGATCCGATTAAAAAATGTAATGTAATGTTTGGACTTATAAACAATATATTACTTTGCATTAATTGGAGCTCATATATATTTTAGAAAATTTCTGGCACCACAGTCGTCTACAGCATAAAAATCAAAATCAAAAAGATCATTTTAAAGTAGACAAATACTATAGAATGGCATTAAGGAATAGGCAACATTTGTAAGTACGAGATAAATAATCATGTACTAGAGGCATAAGCATTATACACGGAGCACTATGGTGAGCGGTGCAGTGGCGGAAGTTGTTTTGAATACGCGACTGGTCATGATCTTAACGTGCGCCGAGTAGGTATACATGCGTGTTTGTGTGTGTGTGTGTGTGTGTGTGTGTGTGTGTGTGTGTGTGTGTGTGTGCGTGCGTGTGCGTGTGCGTGTGTGTGAGAGAGAGAGTGTGTGTATCAAGAATGTTTATCGGCAGCCCTCTGAGCCGCTGGGGCATCGTATTTCTATACGGATATTTGACTCTGTGGGTGGCTAGTAACAGGTGTTGCCCGCTACCCGGCAAAAACTGGCTGCCGCCGAAGTTACTTGTTTTGGATAGAGTATAGTCTGTACTATATTTTATTTTACTCCTTATTTACGTAGTTTTTAAAACGTAGTACAACAACGTTCAAGGTCCACTAGAATCGTACCCAGGGTTGTTGCCAACTGTGTAATATAAGACAGTTGTTTTCTTATTATTTTATACCACAATTGAATAAACAATATAACCAACAGAATACAACTTAATGATAACTAGGTAACAAAAAAAATCTTATACATTTTATTTCTATTTTATATCATCTGTACTAAATAAGCTTTTGGCTTAACCTTTAAATAATTCATTGTACAGCATATCATGTAAATTAATAGTAAGTAACAAATGTATGATTGTAAGAATATTTGTAAAAACATATTTTAAAATTATAAACATGACTTTTAACAAATAACAAGTAACAAAAATAATCATTAAAAATAGTATTACTTTTTGTTGTTCTCTAACTTAATTAAATCTTTATCATTTTTAACAAACTTAGAAAATTCAGTATTTTTTATAATTGAAATAAATCAATAGTTAAACTCTTATATGATAGCTATTAAACACCAGCTATTCTTCTTATGTCTGAATCTCTATTCAATTTCTATTTAATTAATATTCATTAATCTATAATTAACTTTCGGTTAATGTTAATAAAAATGAAATCTATAAAACAAAAAAACTTTTCACTTTTCTGAAATAGTTTTCACTTCCTCCTAGTCTTTTGCCTGGATAATTTTTACAACATACAATTAGTGATTAAAGATAAATCAATAAAATTAAAAATAATCATAATAGTAATGCAATATACATTGATATTTTTGTGAAATGAAGGATCCTGTAAAAAGTTTAAAACATTATTGAACGTAGGACAAATTTAACAGATGTAAGTATGCTACAACTGTTGGCAACCCTAAATTTGTACTGTCTCCGCCCTCACCTGCCACATCCGTGTGACCACATTCCAATGTCTCGTCCGACCCTCTTTTACCCAGAAGCGACTACATATTTTTCTTGTCGTCGTGTATTCGGGTGGGTCTTAGAATTTCTTGGTAACGATATTTTATACGGTTATATCGTTGCGTTTGTTTGCAGATAAGTTAAAAAATAACACTGAGAAAAAATAATACACAAGGTTGCCATACGATGCAACGATATCAAATTTATAAAATTTCACAATTTTCATCATAAATCTAATAAATATCCATAATATAATTTTATATTAAGTCAAAAAATATTATTGATGCAATAATAACACTTATATTTGAATTCAATCATTTATTTTAGGTACACATTAAAACAAACCGTTAAAGAATTGTAAAACAAAAGATATTTTATTTTAATTTAATTATATACTGTTATTAGTGTAATTTATTATTCTATTGCTCTATAAAATGTCGTCCAAATTTAAACTTAAAATTAAAAAAAAACGTTTTGATATTTATTCTTTATTATCAGCTTCATAAAAAATAGCCACAAATCTTTGAAGGTTTCTTTGGTTTTACTATAATTTTTTCATATTCTGCAACTGGCAATCATTTAAAAACTCGGAAATAGTGGATACAATTGTCTTATCTTATCATTAGGGTTAGATGTTTATGACCTTAAAAACACTAAAAAATGCATGCAAATATGCTCAAAAAATATCAAAATATGCCCTCGAAAAAAAAAATATAATTTTAAAATGTTATTAAAATTGAAAAATGTATTCTAAATAAATAATGTGCACTGTTCTGGCACACCTCAGTTTTTACTAAACCAATTCCAAATAACACTTCATATATAAAATATAATTTTCATAAAACTCCGAAACCCTCTATTTTAACCATTTTATTTGTTAATATACGACACTTGTTTGTATGCGATTTGCGATTACATACCATATTTAATACATTTTTCTAGAAAATTACGTGTTTTTAATCATTTTAATTACAATTGATAATGTATTAGAACTTCTTGGGAAACTCTTGCCAATCCTAATTTTCAATTCTAAAAATCGCATACATTTATAAATTCTAATTTTAAAGAGGTCGAATAATCTGACAGCGTCAGATTTAGTAGCCTATATATTTTTATCATAAAATTATGTATTTTATACATCAAATTCATTATGTGCCAGAGTGTATGGCCGTACGACTAAAGCTTATAATAATAGTAAAAAATATTGTTTATCTGTTTTATATTAAAGTGAATAAATATAAATATATTTAACAAATTATTGTAAATTCTAATGCATTTTCCGTTCAATATTAAAATGTTTTATAACATGCAATTTTTATACAAAATGTATACAAAAAAATACTGAATATTCACCAAAAAAATAGTTCAAATATGGGGATTTGAAAACATATGTTGAACTATTTAAAAACTGAGATGACCAGGATGAGTATAACATGATATATAATAATTGTGTATACTAAATTAACTTTAATTCCATTTTTTCAACTCCTTATAATCAATTTACGTTTTCATATTCTTCATGATATAGAGGTAGTTATATTTTTTTCAAAAGAAATAATAATATATTTACATTGACGAATATGAATGATTTTATTAGTAATTTTAATTATTTTGTATTTTATAATTTATATTTTACCTATTTTTGAGTTATGTAATTTAATTGTGTTATAATATTTAGTTACATTTTTTATGGAACTACACATATTTCTGTATTATTCTGTAGACTGTAAAGAGTTAAATTTTATAATAACTATAATTTGTTTTATAGATTGTCTTAATATGAACTGTATTTTCCAATATCTGCAATACAATATGTGTTGAAATAATATAATTGTATAAATTCGACTATATTTTTTATTAACATTTAAGCTATTAGATATTTATACAAATTTGCATACGTAATAATATTTCAAAAATTATTTATTTATTTGTGTACACAAAATGTACGAATATGATATAATTTTGGTCTAGCGACAGAATTAACCATTTGATTTAAGATACTTGCTTCCCTGTAATCTGAGCTTGGTTACATAACATTGATTCTCATTCTCTCGTCTTTGCAACCGCAGTTGTACGAGCCTGCCAGCTGGAACGCCACTACATTCCGGATGGCGGTTAGCGGAAACGCTTCCTGTGATGGCTTGTCAGACATGCTGTACCACCCGCAGCTAATGATCCCTAAGACCAAGAAAGGGTCCATGTTGATGCTATCTAACCCACAGCTGATAATCCCTGAGTCCAACAAAGGATCCATGTTGATTCTGTTGAACAGGGCCAGATTCTACACTCCATCAACATCACCACCGGTTGATACGACAACCACTGAGTCAATGGATACGGTAATCTGGAAGGCACCGGATTGCATTCTAAAGGATTTAGAAAGTCAACCCAACCCGAGTCCAGTGGTTCAAGATAGTGGCAAAAGGTTAGTTTTCTCAATGCCTCACCACATTTTATTATATGTAGTAGTATAGAACCTATAACGTTTGGATACATTATGGGTTGATTATTGTATTGTTCTCAGAATAGTTTTATAGAACTATAGAAGTGGGGCTTCCACCAGATTTAACATGATAGGTAATCATTTCTTGTATCTAAGTTAATGATATTCAACTAAGATTTAAATGTTAATACTTTTTACAAAAAAAAATGCATCGATAACTATAGCTAAATAATTCAAATTTTGTCAATAGTTATAGGTCCTTATTCCGAAAACCTTAACTACTAATCAATACATTATATTTCCATTCTTGGTGAAAGATTTCAATACTGATCGACATTTAATACACGAGTTATTCATACACACGAAAACTTTTTTTACTTCAATTAAATATTAGGAATTAATCAAATATGAAACACTGCTATACGATTGAATTTCATTCAAATTATCTACTAATTTTCGTTACGAGTACCTAGTCACTAATTGTTGTCCATTGATGTTAGAACAGTCCTATTTGTGCATTTGTGTTCTGTAGCAGTAAATATAAATAATAAATATGCTCATAAAAAAAATATGTTTGCGTGAATCTATTACTCTTTATAGAAATATATTTAAAGTTTAATTTGTATAGGTAATTTTTACATATTCAAATGTAGAAATAGTGCATTCAGCAACTCGCAAATCTACAATTTAGTGTTTAGAATACATATTTATATATCTTCAAATAATTTTTACGGATATTTTTTTTTATACAAAATAGTAATATTATACTCAAAACAAAATGTATATTCTGCTTGTGTGATTCACATTGGAGCAAAATTGATTTCACTAGAGTACTAGACTTTATATTAAACTAATGAACTGAATATTTTATGAAAAAATATTGATATTTTAAGTCTCAACACCCTTACTGATTCCATTACCTATCTAAATAGTATTTTCTTTATATAGTGGTGTAAATGACGAACGTGGTTCTCAGTCAAATGAGAATAGCAAAGTTGATGTCACCAGTATGTCTACTACCGAGGACAACAATAGATCACGCCTACCACTTCCAAATCCGGTCATGGAAATACTCTTGTCATTAGAGTCCAGGCGTAAGCGCTCATTAAACCTAACATACACAGATTATTCAGGTTTCAGCTGGATTCAAGGTTTTTAACAAAAATTTTGTAATTTTTTAAACATTTTGTATCCTTACCTGGACAGTGGACATAAATAATGATTATAAAAATATAATAAATAATTAATACCTACAGTGTTTGTTCTAAGTTTTATTTTAACAGCATTCAAATAACCTTTATATTTTTTCTTTGTAGACGGTGTAATATTTGTTTTTCAATATATGTAGATTTCGTTTTAGTATTCACAAACTATTGAGAAAAAGTAAATACAATAAAAACATTGCATTCAAAAATAATATTAATATTGTAAACTTAATTTACTCGATCCCGTTTACTATCATACTATATTTAATTTAGTTATAAATGCATCAAAATTATTTTTATAATTTATATAATCTTCGTTATCAGTACTCGATAACCGTGTTAGGTACTAATTACTTCACTTACCCGTACTCACAAGTTTGGCTACATTTTGTGACAACGAAAAGGTTTTATTGTTCACTCAAACGGTCGATTCTAATTCCGTCAGTGCATCCAGCAAACCTACTCCGATTTACATTCTGGAAAGATATTCAAACTCTCCATAATATTTATAAGGAATGGACGAAGCAAATTTGTAAAATTATTTTTAGTTACTTAATCCTAAATAATTTTTGAAATTTTTGAAATATCTTAATCGTATCTATTTTAATTACGATGTGGCTTGGCAACTTATTCTTAATTGTTATTAATGTAAGAATCACACATAAGTATTTTTTAATAATTCATTGAATTTGTTAGGATTTCATAAATTATTTTATGAATCACTCGGGATACATTTTGAAATTTTGTATATTTACGTTTTACTTTATATTGAAAATTAAAATTCGATCACTCTGTACAGTATACTCAATATCATATTACATTTATAATTAAAAGTAAAATAGCTGTATAATAATCCGAATTATTGTACTGTATTTGTAGTTGATGTCTACAATGTTTATAACCATATGTTACAAGAGTCATTTTATATATTGAACGAATATATAAATAAATACATAAATATGTACATTTATATACATATACACCCAACCTATATTTAGTCCTGCGGCTTTCAGTAAAAGACGTTTACGGTCTAAATTCAAAAATATGAGTTATTATTATTATCGATAATCCCTTAAGAGTGGTCCTTTCTGTACCCATGTTTCCATAAATAAGTAGAGGGTTGACAGCAATACATGAGAACGGCACATGTTCACGGCTTACTAGGAAAAAATTTCATTGTCTGTGCATTGGCCACGACCCACCCCAACATATTATTTCCAGCTCTTTAAATTTCTAAAACCGACCGTCTGTCACTAATTCGTAGCAGGTAGGTACACTATCTTAAAGTATATAAAAATCACAGTATTTGATATTTCGTAGGTATTGTATTATATAAATGCTGCAAAACATCAGATACGACCCTCCAAGACGACGCCTGCGAGTTCTATAGAAATAGCGGGGGTCAATTTATTTTACTTATCACAGCAGGATAAGAATAAAGGAACAAAAATAAAAGAAACACCAAAATCGTGTTTTTCTACTAAACCGTGTTCTTAAACAAGGGGTGCAGCTGTCCGCCAGTCTGACGCCATATACCTACTGAGTGCAATAACCGATTTTTGTTCAATGTTGTACAAATAGAATGTTGTCTGTCCAAATAAAATATATTATGGAATTAAGGTAGATACCGTTTTAAGAAGTTTTAAGAAAACGCACGCCGTGGGCGATGCCAACCATAGATAATATCATTGTCACCGTCGCGTAGTCCAAATTTATAAACCGCTGTATGGTAGCCGAAAAGTAAAACGCTTAAATGTCGTTTGTACATTATTCTCTATGTATTGTTGTACTCGAATGGCGACGGGTCTACGTGATCGGCGGCAGGATTCTTAGTTGATATATTTACAGGGTGGTTCATTTAAGAGGGCACACTAATTATTACAAAAAGTACTAAGTATTTTTTATTTTTTATTTAGATTTATGCTTTTCTAAAACTGTATAATATTTAATTTTTTTCAATCTTATATTTATTGGTGATACCTATTTCAATTTTTGATTTTCAAATAGGAACCTATAGAAAAAAGGTCATAAATTGGTAAACAATTTTTTTATGCATTAAAATTTTAATTTTATTTGATTTGGTTTGCGAGATACAGTTCCTCAAAGTCAGTAGTGCTACAAATATCTAATCATAAGAATAACCATTTGTCATAATTACTAATTACTAATTAGTCGACAGGCTAACAAAATGATTTGGATTCCAAGTACAATAGTTATCACTTGTTAATTGTTACCTTGGGTTGAACATTATCGAATTTATCACTTATAGCTCCTGCCGCTCCTGGTCTTTACAAATGAATAAATAGTATAATCAACACCTCCTTCAACCATCAAACTTTGAGGAGCTGTATCTCGCAAACGAAATAACGAAAAATAAAAATGATAATGCTTACATTTATAAATAAAATGGTTTTTTTAACTTATGACCTATTTATTATATGTTTCCATTCGAAAATCAAAAGTTGATAGTGGTTTCGCCAATAAATATGAGGGTGAAAATTGTTTAATATTATGTAGTTTTAGAAATCTAAAAGTTTTAAAAAAAAGTCAATACTTTTTTAAATAATTAGTGTAAACTCTTAAATTTATCACCCTGTATACTACTCATCGCAGCAACAAAACTGTCGTTGTGTTACTTTGGGTAGGTTGTTGAGGGTAGGCACACCTTACTGAACATTTTGTTACAATTGATATATACTACCTTTATATGCGTATAATATGTGAACCTTTTTATGTTGATAATAATGAAATCATTCTTGACGATCGATAATCCAAGTGCCGCCACCACATATTGATCGCATTGAGTAGAAATTAGAGTTGATTGCATGCTGAGCGGCCTCGGTCGGTCAACTGTTCATCCCTCCACAAGCAGTTTTAGTCAGAATTTACGCCTTTATTTCTATCCAACTGTCGATTTTAATATTTTTATTTTCTATTCCCATTTTTTAATACTAAAAACTACCTTGTTGTACTGAGGACCGACCACCTGCGGCCACGACAGATCACGCATCCATCCTTACTAGACCCTCTTGACAGGGGGCCCAGAAAATGTTTTTTCTGTTTATATTACTAAATTAGTCCAAATTTTTAGGCTGGTACCAAATACTTACTATTAAGAAAAAACAATAATTTTATTCATAAGTTATAAAATAGTATTAAGTTATTGATGCTAATATTTAGCGCTATGTCCTACGTAAATATCGCAAATGTGGAAAGAAAAAAACCATGTAATTTAATACAACTATTACAATTTACAATTCGGTACATTTATTTCCGCTTTAACTCTAATAATATAAAGTTTGCTTCAGGTACCACTACGATAATTTATCGTCAATAATGATCTCGATAGCGAAAAACTATATAGCAATAGACTGACAGACCATTATGGACTAACGGTTTAGTTTTTACACAACAGTTCTTCGCGATAGTATGTGTTCGTGTTTCTAGGTAACTTAGAAATGTTATAAAAATATACTAGATTTATTTCAATCGATTTTCGTTCATCACTTTTTATTTAGATGAGTGAATGTTCAAAATACAACATACATTATGCAAAATACAGTTAAATTATTTAAACTAGTCATTTAATTCATTTTTTTGTTCCATATTAATTATTTAATGAAGTATACACATTTTCAAACTAAATAAATTTAACTAACATGCACTTTTGTTTTCATATTTTTGCATATTTTAAGGGCATATTTGAATGAAAATCAGTGCATAAATGCTTGCATATTTCGTACATTTTTAGTGCATATGTTACCGTAAATGCCCGATCACTAGGTAAACCTAGGTTTTACTTGTCAATGCTAGGTTTTACTGTTTGTACTCAGTAAATGCTGAAATTCTAAATTTTATTCGGGCTTTTACTAAACACGTTGTGTACATCCTAGGATATACAAATTGACTTAGTAAAAGCTGATCAATTGTCAATACACGACACATAACATTTAATCTGCGTAAAAATTATAATTATATATTATTAAAACAAATTACTGACAGTTATTTAAATTCTTTATACAAAATAAAAATAATTTAAAAACAGAATTATTAAAAATTAATAAAAAATTTGATTTATTAATTTATTATGATTTATCCGATCCCTACCACCATGTCCTGATTCAATATGAGCTGCGTGTATAATATCAAAAAGTTCGTCATTACATACGTAGTATCGAATATCTTCAGATCCACTTTTACTGGAAAAATAAGTTTGTCTTCATTCTCAACTCAAAGAACATCAAAACGTTTTAATATCCGATAGTGAATTGATTTTTGACGGCGATTGTTTTTGCTTTCTTCACTTCTTGTAAATACGTATTGTACATTTCAGTGTATTACTAGAATCTTTTTTTTTTAATTATTGGATTTAAAACGTCATAAAACCTTTCTATATTAGCCATATTAAAGTCAAATTAACAATGAAAATAAATATAATTAAAAATTACATTAATTAAACACAATTCAATATATTAAACACTACGCGCACAACACATATTACACTGTTCTACAAATGGATCCGTCTATCACGTAAAACTCAAACAAACTGAACATGTACCTAATAAAACCATATTTAAGCGATAAAGTATCCGTTAGTGCCACCAATCAATTAATATCAGTCAGCTATTACTAAGTTATATCTTGATATAGTTGTATAATATTAATCTTAAACCAGATAAAATGCGAGTCCCTGCAACACATTGCAGTCGTGAATTTATCTTCGCAAAATAATTGTTATTAATCGTTGCAAGCAAAAATGTTTGAGGTGTGATTACAACTTAAGATGCATTTTTATTTTGTATAAAGAATTTAAATAACTGTCAGTAGTTTGTTTTAATTATATATAATTATAATTTTTATGCAGCTTAAATGTTATGTGTCGTGTATTGATCAGCTTTTACTAAGTAAATTTGTATATCCTAGGATGTACACAACGTGTTTAGTAAAAGCCCGAATAAAATTTAGAATTTTAGCATTTACTGAGTACAAACAGTAAAAGCTAGCATTAACTAGTAATAAAACCTAGGTTTACCTAGTGATCGGGCATTTACGGTAACACATATATAATTCCGGGCCCTATTCATAACAATTGTTGCATCTTAATTGTATTTAAAAATATAACATAATTTTATTTATTTATTTTATTATCTTATAACTCCATACATCCTTGATCATCTGGGTCATTGTCACTCCAATTATTTAATACAATTGATTTGGTAGGCGGAAAAAAAGCCCAGACAAAAAATTAAATATTAATTTGAACACATGTACCTACCTATACTCATTTATATTAAATTTTTTTCCGGAAGTTTTTCCGCGGTTTTTTTCCGCGATTCGATTATTTTATTAAGGTTTATTGAGGAGAACTATTGCATTGCTGTAGGTCAAACGCCAGTTATTGCGATGTGTGCGGGAGGTGGAATTAACCCATATAATACAATTTTATTATTATTATCATTTTACAATATTTTGCTTCGATATTATTATCTACACATGAGAAAAATCGTTACAATATTTGTTTGCTGGAATCGAAGGGGTGGCGCGTCATTTCACGTCCACCCGAAAAAGTATACAATATAATAAGCCCGTGTACTCTGTCATATCGATATCCAACACAGTCGACGCGTGGAAACACTTTCTATAAGAGGCTGTTGACCGGCTATGTACATAATAATGACATAATGTGAATTTACACGGCTTTTACCTACAGTACATATACCCTCGCGCCTCGCTGACCACCCGTAATACACAATAATAACACGTCTCTCGTCCATGTTGCCTTCTCCACGCCCTCGTCGTCATCGTCGCCGTCGATGTTTGTTCACACTTTGCGAATTAATGGTTTTAAAAAGGTCCTTTCCCATCAGGCACGCCCTCAGAGATTTAGCTCACTAGGTGCAAAATATTTTTAATATCAATATAAGATGTGGGGGGGGCTTTGCCCCTCACACCCCCTAACACTTATTACATGACATATATTATTTATCATCAATAATGGGTATAACAAAATATATTTAAAACATAACTCATTTTATTTATTACTTCTTATAAAATATAAAAATTAGATAGAATTTTAGATGTATAACACACACATACACACATATATATATATATAAATAATAGTGTACCACAGAATATAGATATCAGATAACGAAATTCATAATAATATTATTAATGACCAAAATAAATGTATTAATAATAGACCCGTGGTTAGATGTGACTGTACACAGTACTGAAATGCGGCAGACGGTGGTATCTCAGAATAGCCAGATGCCAGAATAGCTAATAAGTATTTAATATTTACTATATTGGGAATATTCATGGGCATAAATTAAAAATTTACAGAGAAGGAATTTTTATATTTTACTATTTATTTGAAAAATCCAAATTATTAAAATTCTCAGGTGGTGCATTTGCACCACCTGGCTCCCCCCTCCGGGCGTGCCTGTTTCCCATGTACGGTACTCACATGTACGTCGACCGTAGCTAATGTTCTCTCATTCCGAGACATTGTAGCCTGTAGGGGTGTGTACAATGCGCATTATACATTATTATTATTATTATTATTATTATTATTATTATTACTATTATTGTCATTGAATCATATCGCAAACTATTTATTATATTGTGAATTTACATAATACGTATTGTATTGTGCCGTATACTTTATATTATATTGTTAAATATTATGTACTGACAGGCCCATTGACCGACCGGGTCGTATACCTACCTGTTGCGGGATTGTTCGTACGCAGTTATGCAAAAAGCCAAATGGGATATCACCGCGCTGGATGAAAATAAAAGGATAATAATATTTAAACCTCACAGTTTGCAGCTGTTATTTGGATTTTGTGCTAAAATAGACGACGCTACGGGCGGTTACCGGCTTGCTGGACAAGTGATCATTGATAATTATTGTTAAGGGTAGCATATCACCCCCGTAAGGAGTTATTTGTAGCCAACCGAAGACTTGTTCTAAGATTAGTCTTGAACATACAACAAAATCGGTTTCGAGTTTAAAATGAAAATATATAAAAGTGAATTGTGACTCAGCTGGTTTCCCCTATCATTTTTCTCCATGGCTATTTGGACTCATCTATACATAATATACAGTTTTAAGTTACAAGTAAAAAAATATCAGGGGTATAAGTATAACATCTTAGCCCTTAGGAAAATAATATACACTACATTTATACAAAACTATCTGATCCCGTGCACTTCGTTGCCCGTTGAAAATGCCAAATCTATACATGATACTCGCTTGTTATAATGCCAGCAATATATTATCAGGTAGGATATTATATTATATTATTATTATCGTACCCCACGCTAGGTAAATACTCTATAGTCCATATGAATAATATTTTTTATTTTGACTATGGATACGCCGAAGAGCGGCTATAGCCTATAAGTGCAACTCAGCCATCTTAGAAAGCAATTTGTGAAAATTCGATTAGTTATTATCAATAACTAAAGTAACACCATTGGTATAGGTATACAATTTACAAGTTTATTTTGATTAATAATAATTAATTATTTATTAACTTTATCGCATTGAATTTATGACTAAAAACTCCTCTTTAATTAAAAAAAACTGCACGACGAATGAATAAGTAGTTTGGGAGTTTAGATATAGATATAGATATAGATTACACGTGATAATAATGACATTATTTTCAATAAAAAATATTATATTTTGTTATAGAAAATACTTTATATAACAATACGGGACAGTATATGATAAGAAACACGACATAAATATGCCACTTAATCGTATTGGTTGCCTATACATATTTTTCCAGACGCTTACCACTTATATTTCGACAGTTGTTATACTATAGGTCAGGGGTCTATATCAGGGTGTATATTAAAAATAGCAGTATAAAAATAAAAATAATTATTCAGTTATTACAATTAATTTATATTAAAAATTACAATATTAGGAGTATGAAAATAAAAAATATCTATTACAGTAAATTATTTAATGCAAAAAATTTCATTTCTTTTCCTTAGCCAGCTTTTTGAAATCGGGAACTCGTGGAGAACAGCTTATGTGCAATGTGTCCTCAAGGTGAGTCTGTTAATTTTGTCCGATATTTGTTTTTCAAAAAATTAAGTTTTTAAAATGATGCCTCACAAATGTATGTCGAACCAAACATCGTAGCCAAGTTGAAAGTCAGTTGCTTACAGTTTGAATACTTGTCAATAGCATCTTTAGCCCAGAATTCTTCAGTTGACGCACTTCTGTACTACTTCAAGAAAACATCTTCCTGTAGGTCTATTATTTCCGTTTGAAGTTTTTACTTTGAAGGATAAAATAATTTTTTAACTACATCAGTCCATTCTCCGTCTGGGAAAACGTTGTAAGGAGTTAATAAGAATTGTGATAGTTTTCCTATTTCAGAGAATTCTTTGAATCTAGCATCGAATTCCTTCATAAGATCTGACAAAAAACTTAAAAATATTTCGATGTTTACAATTTCAAAATAATTTTTGCATTCAAATATTGTGGGAAAATGAATGAATTTTTTTTGTTCAATGTCTCGTTCAAATATATTTAGTATAAAGTGCACAGCCCACTTCTAAATTTGTTGGTCTTAGTTTTTATCTTTATTACCATTCGTTTTATACAATATGCTTATTAATGGACTGAGTCTCTGCAGATTATTCCTAAAAAATAAATGCATAACATAAGTACCTATAGACCAGTGGTTCTCAAAATTTTTTTCGCGTACCACTCAGGTGTATTATTAATCTATCTCGTACCACTTATGTCTATTTCCATGTGACCTTATTCAAACACAATTTAAAATATTCATTTATTTACTCACCGTTCAATCACTTTGTGGCCTTTCGCGTACCAGCATGTAGTCTTCTGCTTACCACTAGTGGTGTGCGTATCATAGTTTGAAAACCTCTATTATTGACTATACATCAGTGGCACAACTAGGACTACAATTTTGGGGGAGCTTTAACCACCACCTAATATTACATGAAAAGTAACCCGATAAAGTGTTTCCTCCACACTACCATATGTCCATATTACATATTCACTTAAAAGTATAAAAAAATTATCCAAAAAAAAACAAATTTACTCAAGTTTAATTTTTTCAATAACAATATACTATCTGCTTATAATAGTTCAATGTATATATTATAAAATTATAATAATTATAATTTAAGAATATTATTACAACAACGATAGGCATAATATCACTTTATTTAGCTGATGTAGAGATTTTTTTCTTATGAGTAATAATACGTATTATGAGTTAGATGTCTTTAATCAATAAATATGGTGGCAAGTGGGAAGATAGGATCTATTTGACCGACTATCGGCGTGATTTATTAATTAAGGGAAAGGCCTCTAGAGCTTCTCGTTTACGTTCATCTAATTTCGAGCCCCGGTATGTGGATTTAGTTATAGTTATGTGGATCACTCGCAAAAAGCAGAGTGCCGACCTCTCTTCCCCCCTGGCGTATAACGTGGTCTAGACCATCCAGGAAACCCATAAAAACTTATTGGTCCGGAAGCAGCTGAATACTCTTATACCTTTCAAGTGAAGCAAAAGCCAGAAACAAACTTATCCGCTTCAAAGCCTCCAATAGTAGTCAGTGCAACTGAGCACTTTCCGTCTGTACTGGATGCAAACCTCAGATGGTTACACGGGAATCTGTTGTCGAGAATGAGGAGACCTGTTAGACAAGGTTCACGACAGTAGAGTTGGAGAGCCCAGTCAGTGTGGAGGTTGATTTGCAAGCAGCGAATCATTTCAGTATGCGTGCTCCATAGTCATCTCCTCTGGCAACCTGCCGAATGTGCGTATATGGATTGCTCCTGACTGAAGTCTTGAGAGCCTCCTTTCTGGCTTTGCATGAACCTGAGTCTGGCTTATGTTCAAATTGCCCAATACTAGCTCTCTCGCATGCAACACATTGGTATTTGTCCACCGTAAATAGTTTTAGTTCGTGTCCTAGTTCTCCACAGCGTCTGCAATTTAATTGCAGATCAGGAACAGAGCAATATTATCACTCCAGTGACCGAATCCTTGGCAACGTCGCCCACCCAATCCAATAGAGATTCAGGTTACAGTAGAAGCAGAAGCTCTAGTCCAGGGGTCGCCAACCTTTACAAACAAGTGAGCTTCATTTGAAATTTTAAGTCCCCGGTGATTGACATCCAGGAGTTACAAACTGCGCAACTGGCTCAAGTATTTTAAAGTCATTATATCTTCTTTAAAATTTGGAACGTAAATGTTAAATTATATTTATGTGGTTTGAAGCCTGATAAATATTTTCAGAATAATTAATTATTGTTTTTTAAAGTGTAGAGAAGTGCTGGGAATCAACATTTTTCATTTTATCTTCTCAATATGCTAATTTACTAGAAAACGCTCGAACACCTGATATCATAATAATAGTTTGTTTTTAGTTTCCTAGTTTTCCTTATTTTTTCAGTAATATCTACTAAAAATGCAAAATCTTCAAGACAAATGCTTTTTTTCTAATTCTGCATAATGATGTAGTTCTTTACCGTAACTTAACTAACGAACGTTCCAATGTAATAGTAAATCTCCATAAAGGCAATCTACTTCGTCCAACAGTCCACGAAATAGACGTCTTTTTAATTTACAGTCGAGTTATAACTAACAATAATTCTGTCTATGGCGATTGACCGATAATGGTTACGTACTACGTACTACCTTTTGTAATTTGATCGCTGTGTCTTTTGCTTGCTGCATAAATTTCAATTTAGAGTCAATCTGCAGTCCAAGGTATTTGATTGATTTACTTGCCAGTATTCATTGTCCGCCAACGTGGACAGTCATGTCGTTAAGAGTCCTTGTGTTTGTAATGACAAGTGCTTCTGATTTGTGGATTGCTAGATGGAGACCAATGCCAAGAAGCCAGTTCCTTGTTGTCTCAGTTGCTTCGGATAGGGCGTTCCCCCGTAGTATGGAATCTTTTGTGACTGCAACTAGCTCAACGTCGTTCACGAAAGAGAGGAATGACACTCCCGCTGGGAGATGGTTTTTTCGGAGACCATCGTACAATATATTCCACAGCGTAGGCCCCAAGACGGAACCTTGGGGCACTCTGCTGGATATAAGTTGCACGGTCTGTGTTCTCGGAAGGGAGAACACAGAGTACAGGGAGGCAAGAAGAGAGTTGAAGCACGCGATCACCAGAAGTAAAAGGAACTGTTGGGATAATCTCTGCAAGCAGGTCGAAACCGATCCATGAGGCCTACCATATAGGTTAGCAACCAAGAAATTGATAGGCAGGAGAACTATCCCAGGGTCAACCCTGCCCAATCGACTACAGAATATTGTGGACACCCTCTTTCGGAAGTTGGTAACCACCGTATGGCCAGCAGCAGAGGAAAAATACGAATTCCCGGAGGTCTTCAAAGATTATTATATTAGATTATAATAGATCAAGCGAAGAAAATCCCATCAGGTAAGGCCCCAGGACTAGATGGGGTATCGGACCTGGTTATCAAAAGTATGGCACGCAGTCGACCCGATATCTTAAGGAAGATGTACAATCTGTGCTTCGGCGCAGGAGAGTTTTCGACCCTATAGAAGAAGGAAACCCTAGTGTTACTGCTTAAGGGTAATAAGCAAATCGATCAACCTTCGTCTTACAGACCGATATGCCTACTAAATAGCGCCGGTAAGTTCTTCGAAAGCATAATCAAAAGGAGACTCGAAGCACATCTGGAAAGTCTAGGTGACCTGAACGAGCAGCAATTCGGCTTCCGTAAGGAAGTTTACAGTCGACGCAATGCAGAGTGTCATGGAAACGGTGGAGTTGAAAGGTACGGGACTTTTACGCCGCAGAGAACTGTGTGTTCTTGTATCACACGATGTAGCAAATGCTTTTAACTCGGCAAGGTGGGATAAGATAAGCGATGCACTAGGAAAGAAGCGAGTAGTGAGATATCTGCACCGGACCATACTGAGCTAACCTAACCTGAGTAACCGGTCTTTGATCTTTGGCGAACGCAAAGCAGAGAGATTACCTGCGGTGTTCCATTAGGCCAATCCTGTGGAACATAATGTACGACGATCTGCCGGACACCGATCTGGGGGGTAATAGCCATGGATACAGCTCAGCCTCGTTAGTAGCCTTTGCGGACGACGTAGCGGTAATAGCAACAGGTCGCAACCAAAACTGGTTGGAAGAAGTGGCGAACGGAGCGCTATCGGCAGTTGCTGGATGGATGAAGGATAATGAGCTCACACTATCGGCGCATAAGACAGAAACCGTGATGCTCACTACAAAGAGAGACTATGAGAATCCCACGATTATGATTGAAGGAGTCAGGATTCAGCTGGAGAACAGCCTTAAATACCTTGAAGTATCGCTGTGTCGCAAGCTGGGATTCAGACACCACATCGAAACCGCTTCAATGAAGGCTGGCGCGACTGCTAAAGCACTAGGGAGGATCCTCCCTAATGTCGGTGGTGCGAGGGAGAAGAAAAGGAGGCTATTGGCTACGGTGGTTACCAATCAACTGCTGTACGCAGCACCTATTTGGGCAGACGCGCTGCAGTATGCCCACAACGTCGAAAAACTCTTGGGGCCACAAAGGAAATTAGCCTTAAGATGCCTACAGAACGGTTTCAACGGCGGCAGTGCTTGTTATGAGCGGGACGATCCCCGCACATCTGGCAGCACTTGCAAACCAGAAGCGTTACAGAAACAGGAGGCAAGGCATCCCCTTCAAAGAGGTGGAAGAGCGGAGAATTACTATCCAAAAATGGCAACAGGAGTGGCAGAAAGGCAATGCTAAGACGGGAAGGTGGACCGCCAAACTTATAAGAGATATCGAACCATGGATTACCCGGAGATTCGGCAGCTGTGACTTCCACTTGACCCAAATGCTCACCGGGCATGGGTGCTTCGGGGAGTATCCAGCGAGGTTTAAAGAAAGTCAATGCTTGGAGTGTGTGGACTTCGGAGCAACAGTAGACGATGCGGAACATACACTGTTCGTCTGCGACAGGTGGTGGCAGACCAGGAGGAAACTGAAAAGTAATCGAGGGGCACCAATGGAGCCAGAAACCATAGTTGGGATAATGTTGAAAAGCAAGGAGGATTGGAGAATAGTGTGGCAGTTCATTGGCAAAGTGCTGTCAACGAAAGAGAAAGAGGAACGCAAGATTTAACGAAAAGGTGTAAGAGATCAATGAAGTAGTTAAGTTTATTTTTGTTGTGCACCAAAGGCATAATAGAGCCTGCTTGTGTATTGTAAAGGTGTCAAACCTTAGTTTAAGTTCATACTTGTTTAATTGTTGCTTAAATAATAGTACGGATACAGGGGGAAGGACGACCCTACCTTGGTAAAGTACCCCTCTGTAGAGCCGTGATTCAACACAAAAAAAAAGGTTGCGCGGTCTGTTTGTCGTCAAGCCTGAACAGAAGCTATCAGTTATCAAGGTAGTTTCCTATGATCGGGCAAAGATAATTCGGGATGGACTTCTCTTGTAAGGCTTTTAGAATGGCTGCCCATGGTACCGAGTTAAATTCGTTTCTTATATCCAGTGTTAGTACTCGTATTTTGTTTCTGAGACTGTTAGCTTCAACAATGCCTCGGAGTGTGTGGACCGTATCCGTGGTTGATAGGCCTTTTCGAAAACCAAACTGCCTTTCGTCCAGACCATTGTTCAAGTCGGGGGAATTTCTAAGACGATTGTCTAGAATTTACTCCAATATTTCTTTTTGGGCCGTTGAGAATGCACAGCGGCCTATATGAAGACGGTTGGTCCAGTGGCATGTTACCTTTTTTAAGGAGAACCAGCCTGGCAGATTTCCATGTTACAGGGAAGTGGACCTCCGAGAGATACTTGTTGTATACTCTTAATAGGAAGTCTGGTTTGCATCTGGTGTAGCATTTTAGCACATGGTTGGTAATACCGTCTGGACCAGGGGCACTGTTGCTCCTGAGCGAGCGTGGTGCCGTCTTTATTTCGTCGAGCTGTATGGCCGCGTTATTCGCTTCTTGGGTGCTGCTAGCTGACCACTCGTCCTTGGGCCTTTTCCGGTAAGTCGGGAACAACTCACGAACTATGGTCTCAACTCTACCCGGTATGCCGATCCCGGGGATCGGAGGAGGTTTTGTTAATTTCCCCATTACAAGTTTATAGGGCATACCCCATGGGTTATGCTTCACTTGGTCACATAACCTGCGCCACTTTTCGTCCTTCGCTGCCTTGATCACCTTTACCAGAATCCGTTTCGCCTCCTTTGCGTTTACTTCCTCTTCGATGCAAAAATGAGGTCCCAATCTTTTCTTCTTGCGTTGAGAAATTTGCTGTTTTACGAAGGGAACCAATTTCGGAGGACCACCAGTATACAGATTTTCGATGGCTACCGCTAATCAGGTATTCTAGATACTGGATGTGAGGAGTCTAACACACTCTTCTGCTTCGCAGCTGGTCAAATCCAAGTCCGGTGTCGATTCGCTTCTCCGAGGGTCGCTTCAAGCTTCTTGGTGTCTACTTTGCGGGAGCTCCTTAAGGATGGCTGCTGTTTGATTTCGAATTTTGAACCTGATGTATCGATGATCGCTTAGTGAGATCGTGTCCAGAACTTCCCAATTGACAATTTTGCTAACCAAAGCTGGGGAGGCGATCGTTAGCTCTATTATCGACGATCCATTTCGATTGCAGAATGTGGGAGTGTTGCCTGAGTTGTAGATTATTAGTCATTTTCTTTGTTTTGTCACCCCCAGTGCCCGTTTGAACACGTGGCATTTGTGGCTGCCTAGTCGGTGGTCACTTGATTCTTCCTCCTTGCAGAGGAGGCAATTAGCATTTCCGACTCAATATGAGCTCTTGTGCCCTTCCTCACCGCACTTTCAACAAAGGTTGGATCGTTCATCGTTTGATGCAGAACGTATTTTCTCAAAATAATAATAATTAGTAAGTATTAGGCAGTTTCATACCTCTAATATAGCTTAAAATGTATAATTATAAAACAGTGTTCATTAAAATAATATCAATTAAGTACCTATTTAACTAAAAGTTATTCATACAAATAATAAATAAAAAAACTGATATAACTTAAAAGCATAATTATAAAATATATCAATAACAAAAACATAATAAAAACTAGTAAACAAGCTGTTAAAATATATAAAACTGATAATGTTTGCTAATATTTATAATAATCTTTATAAAATCTTTTTGAGCAGAAAAATTGTTTGTTGTTAAAAAAATTATATTTAAATAGATACTATAATATAATAAATTTATAGTAAAAATAAAATTTATAAATAAGACAATCTTAATATTATTAAGAAATAAAATTGGAATTGAAATTAATACTGTAATATTTAATTTGAATTATAGTTGAGGAATAAAAGCATTTAAGCTTTATCATTTTTCAAATGACAACGACGGTCATTTAGAATTAATCCAGCCTTTGAAAATACTCTTTCACACGGTACTGATGTACCTAAATAGCATAGTGTTCGTTTTGCTAATATGTGTAGACACGGATAGTTATAACTTTTTTCACGCCACCAATTTAACGGATCGTTATTTCTTTGCAGTATAGCAACTTCTAAATAACGTTGGACTTCAATGATTGCACGAGATGTTGATGTTCCAGAAGGTTGTACCTCTACTGCGTTACGATCAATTGTGTCCCAAATTGATATACTTTGATGTCCAAAGTTTGCAAGTCCCGTACCTCTTCAGAACCATTATCAGGTGGCGGAATTTGTTCATTACGGTCTGCTGTTTGATTGTTTTCAATTCGAATAATCGCTGTCAAGTTTTCAATAATATCTTCTTTTGTGGTCTCAAGAATCAATGTACTATGCAAAAAGGGTATATTTTTGAAACGAAGGTCTTAAAATGTACTTCGGCATAACGTTCTACTCTTTTCTAAATTTTTCCAGGAGTCTTCTTCAAGCATAGTACACAATAACTTGTTTACAATATCAAGAACTCTAGGGTTTTAATTCATTTTAGACATTTTACTGTATACATCTACTAGACCCTGAGACAAAACAATGACCAGTGAAGATGTCATGAATTTTTCTCCGCTTACTGCTCTGGTAGCTTCTTCAAAGGCTTAAGAACTTGGCACATTTCTTTTAGAATTATCCATTCTTCACCTTTAAGGTTTTCCGGCGCTTTATCCAGTAATCCTAATGTACCACGAATAGAGTCCTCCAATTCAACAAACCTACTTATCATATAAAATGTTGAGTTCCATCGAGCCTGAACATCTTGAATTAATTTTTTTGGTTGACTGATACCATTATTAATTTGATAAGTATGTAGTTTATTATTTGCCACAGTACTTTTTCTAAAATGTGTTATAATTGCCTTAACTCGATCTATCAAACTATTTTCCAGTATAAGGGAAGACTGAACAACAAGATTCATAGTATGTGTAAAACATCCCACAGATTTAAGCTGTAATATATTTAATGCGTTTTTTATATTATTTGCATTTTCCGAAACTGCAAGAACAGCTGTTTTTTTCAAATTCCATTCATCTAATGTTTCTTTTATTTTTTCACTTAAATTTACTGCTGTGTGATGTCATTAATAAATTCAAAACACCCAAGGATTACTGAACGTAAGCTGAAATTACTATCGATGAAATGGATAGTAATAGCCATAAAACTTTCATTGTTACGAGAAGTCTAACAATCGGTTGTCATACAGACACTTTGAGCTTCCTACTCAACCAACTCTTTCATTTGAACAACACATTTTCATATAAAGCTGGTATACATGTTTTGGATATAGAGTGTCAATCGTGAAGAATATATTTTGAGTTTAATAGCTTCACAAATTCTTTAAACCCTTCATCTTCTACTACTCTAAATGGTTGGTAGTCTTTTGTAAACAATTTTAAAAGGGCTCCATCAATTTTTTACTATCAACAGTCATTTTTTTAGGAACATAACCAATTATGCTAGTTTGCTTACGTTTACGTGCAACTTCAGTTGGTCTCAATATACAACTACTGGCTGATGAAGATACAGGTGCCATTGGCGATCCAGATGTAGAAGGTTGAGGCTCATGAGTTTCTGAGTAATCTGGATTGTCAATATTATCATGGTGGTGTTATATTCTTAAAAATATAAATATAAACATTGAGTTAAATTACTTTTTATACTTTTTTTATTTTATTATATTTATGATTGAAACTTACTTGATTTGACTCACTGGATTATTAGCTGGTGAACAGTTTATTAAGTGCTTGTTGGATAAATGTTTTTTGAGATTTGTGAGTGTGGATTTATAAGAGTATTTACGTTTACAAATATCACATTTTGCGTGAATTCCATCAATTATAGTAAAATGTTCCCAAACACTACTATATTGATTATCAATGTTAATATAACTAAATACTTTTTATTAATATGGATTTTACTAAAACAAAATGTGGTTACAGAGATGGACTTGTTCAGATCACATTTCAGAATACTTAAGAATAAAATAAAACAGACCAAATATGTCTTATCTGGTTTCAATAACAGACATGCAAGAACAAGAATACTTTTTTAGTTAAAAAGGTGTCAAAATTAAAACTTATAATTACATAAGAAATTATAATGACTATGAATAGAATCGTTTTAATTATTTGTGGGATTCATTGACATACAACAATGACTATTTTAGTTTCAGTTTATAGAAACTCATTTAATATTATATTAACAGATAATAATATGTAAAACTTTTATTGTTTATGCAATTTAATAGAAATAGTAAGACAATTGAACTTTTAAAGTTATTTGTGAATATTTACATGATTATCCATATTTTCAGTCAATATTACCATAGGAGAAGGAACAATAAAATAAATAAACAATTTTATTCATAATAAGTATGCTTTAATGTTCAATAATCAATACATAATAAATTAAATATATTGTATTCACATTTTAGGTAGAATTATTTTAGTATATATTTTCATAGCACATAATAATAATTGATAGTCTACTATTTTGCTGTAATATTTATGGGACAAAATTATTTGATTATTGTTTTATTTTTTAAATCAATTAATAAATATCCACATAAAAAAATTTTAAAAATTCTGAATTACTGAATTGCACATTGATTTAAATTTTTTGTTGTTATGTCTGAAGACATTTTTTCTAATAAAAATAATGCTCCAATTTTCAACATCGAAAAAGATCCCTGGTAGTAAATTATATCTAGTTTGTACTTTGAAAAGTTCAAAAGTACAAAATTCTCATTCTACTTAATAGATCCTCAAGAAAAACAAAAAAAAAATCACATCTCTACACTTTCATAATATCATAATAATAATTAATTGGTCATCATGGTCCATGATAACCATTTTTTTGAAAAAATAGTTACAATATTATTGAAATAATTTTTTATGTTTGGTTTTCGTGCTTAATCTTAAGGAAACCTGTTTAATTGAATACAAAGATTCATCATTGAATGTTCTCAATAAAAAGGTAAAATAGACACATACTGTACATTGTACAGCAAAGCAGACATGAACGGTATATGTCCGGGCGAACCGATTTGAAATCGTCGGGAACCGGCCGCAACATCCCAGCAAACATAGCACGTATAATCTACGTATATAATGAGTATAACTTTGGTGAATACATATACGTAGTTAATATTCGTATAATAACGGTATAATATACGTTAAAATGTATTTATTTTACGTTTAAAATACGTATACGAGTACTCGTATATTTTTCGTGAAAAATGCACGTTTAATTAACGTTGGTCATACGTTGATTGTCGGTTGGTCGAACTTACGTCGAAGCTTGGGTATAGTTATACATATATTTTACGTTTAAATTACGTATACGAGTACTCGTATATTTTTCGTGAAAAATGCACGTTTAATTAACGTTGGTCATACGTTGATTGTCGGTTGGTCGAACTTACGTCGAAGCTTGGGTATAGTTATACATATATTTTACGTTTAAATTACGTATACGAGTACTCGTATATTTTTCGTGAAAAATGCACGTTTAATTAACGTTGGTCATACGTTGATTGTCGGTTGGTCGAACTTACGTCGAAGCTTGGGTATAGTTATACATATATTTTACGTTTAAATTACGTATACGAGTACTCGTATATTTTTCGTGAAAAATGCACGTTTAATTAACGTTGGTCATACGTTGATTGACAGTTGGTCGAACTTACGTCGAAGCTTGGGTATAGTTATACATATATTTTACGTTTAAAATACGTATACGAGTACCTATTCCTATATTTTTCGTGAAATATCACGTTTATTTTCCTATAATAGGCGTACATGTATGGGGGAAAACCGATAAACATTAAACGTAAAATGTAAAACTGAACAGAGATAATATGAACCAATATACAATAATAAACGAATAACTAACGTTGACAAAGCGTTGAATAAACGCATGACAAAAATGAATAAACGTAGAAGGTGGTATCATATATTCTATAGAACAATTCAACAATTATATAGAAGCGACACTCGATCAGTTGCAGCTGATTGTGGTCTTGTTTGCCTATGATCTGAAGTCTGAACGAAAAATATGGAAACGAGCCCGCGGGCGCGCACCAATATGATGTTAGCCCCTTGGTTACCCGTATATGAAAACGTTTACCGCTACGTATATATATATAATATACATACATATAATATAATATAAGCAGGGTATAGAACTACAATATAATAATAAGTATTATTATTCATTATCATTATTATTCTCATGTTCTATGAAGGTGGGGGACCTTGAACGTTCTAGAATATTCAATACGTGTAAAAAACTAAAAATAGATGAGATATGAAACCCAACTGCAACGATACAGCGGTCGCGATTACGATGCAACTCGCTTATTGGTTAGAAATATACGCTAGTGTGTGTGTGTTCCGTGATCTCAACACTCTCGTTAACGCCTAAAACTGTTTTCCGTTGTCCGTTGAAACTTGAATGTTGGCATCATCAATTACGTTATTATTAATTAAAGTCGTCGTTTTTTTGTTGTGTTGTGACTACAATATACCTATAATTAATACAATTGTGGTTTATAAATTATAGATGGTCATCTCCATTTTTTTAGCTGAGCTGAGCTGTTAACTTAAGTATTATTATTATTCCCTATAGATACATTTTAAGCCCCGTCCAGACCAAAGAAAAATTTATCTGAAATTTCCGTTAACATGCGTTTTTCCGACATAACATTATGCATATAAATGTCGTCGACAATATTATATATTATGTTTCCGATTTCCCGTCATATGTTTCCGACAAATGTTTCTTAGTCTGGACCCGCTGGCTTTAGATTTGAATTCTAATATCCTGTTCCCAATCCAAAATATTTTACCTTTTAACTAAAGAGTTATTTAATATATTATATATTTATAAGTAATTAATAATCATTATAACCATTATATTATATACATGCATGGCCAATAATCCGAAATATTTAATTTATTAATATAATTATTAAGACATTATAGGTACATACTTACAAATTTATGTAAATTATATACATTTCTTAAGAGTAATGAGGAGAATGATAGTATTAATTTAACTATAAATTACATAGGTACCTATTATATTAATATCAGTAATCACTGATCACATATTTACATATTGTTGTACATTTTTGTCTGTCTACAGCTAATGTATTGGTATTACCTAATTAGGTAAGACACTTATAAGTGTCTGATTCTATTAGATAGACAATATTATATTATATTGTATTGTTTTTTTTTCATTTATAGAAAATGCCTAAGTATGTTTATAAACCAACTAATAGCTTATCAAATCGCTCCAAACGTCAACGAGAAAAGCTTACTGCAATAAATACACTGCCCATAAACTATATTAATCCGTCTTCTGTTTCGTCAAAACCACCTCAATTAGATGTGTTAGTTACGGAGTCGTTAACATGTTTGAACCACCATTCTTATTATACGACACCATCAGTACTTCCAAATTTCAATGTTATTGAAAATGTTAGTTATAAACAACCTGAGATTAATGAAAGAAATGTTGTGTCTGATCTCAATACTTTTGAATCTAAACTAGCAACATTAGTTGTTACTTCAAGAATTCCTAGAAATTGTGTCACACAATTACTAAAACTTCTAAAATCAATTGATAGTTTAGAAACTATAAAATCATTGCCAACTGATTCTAGGACATTATTAGTTCAGAATTTCTAGAGAACACCAATTGTAAGAAAAGTAATAATTCTTTAATATGCAATTATTATTAACTGCTATTATGACTTATGTTGCAGCAATAAATCAACACTCTCAGGTCCAACAGCCTAATAAAAATTGTTCCAGATTTCTTGAGAACTCCAATTGTAAGAAATGTAATAATTGCTAATGTGTAAGTGTCATTAACATATATTATTACTTATGTTGCAGCAATAAATCAACAGTCTCAGGTCCAATTGACACAGATTCAAAAGCCTAGTAAAAATAGTTCAGAATTTCTAGAGAACACCAATTGTAAGAAAAGTAATAATTCTTTAATATGCAATTATTATTAACTTCTATTATTACTTATGTTACAGCAATAAATCAACAGTCTCAGGACCAACTGACACAGATTCAAAAGCCTAGTAAAAATAGTTCAGAATTTCTAGAGAACACCAATTGTAAGAAAAGTAATATTAAAGCAATTATTATTAACTTCTATAATGACTTATATTGCAGCAACTGATCTACAATCCCAAGACCAATTACAATATTCAGATCATAATAATACACAATATTATACAATACATGATATGGTGAATATGATGCAACAGATGAGTCATAAAATTATGAGTGGTAAGGACAAATTTATTCAAATATTCACTTGTGATCTTATTATTTTTATCTAAATAGGTGTTTATTTTAATTTTAAGTGTACAATCAGATGACATTTAATCAAAAAGAGTTGAGCATTATTAAACTAGATGTAATAAAAAATCAAGAACTCTTAACTGAAGTCATTGATAGATCACGCCTTCAAGTAATAGATAACTCATTTGATCGATCTAAAATTGATATACCACTATTGAATATGGACCAACTTAACGCTCTCGAAGAAAACGATGAACAAAAACAAGTTTTAGTAAGTTATTTTTTAAGTTATAATTTGTTTAAACTGTTTTGATTAATTTGTATTATTATGATTAGGCTCATATCATACGCAGACATGGAAAGTCTTTTGATGCTAAACGGACAACATATCAAATAATGAAAATGGTGATCGATAATCGTTTAGCTGAAGGGTTGAATATGGGAGGAAAAAGAGGGGAAAAACGGGCATTTGGGCGACTAGCTATCTGCACTTTAATAATTGGTAATAACTAATAAATAATAATTTTATCTGTATATTATCAATTTTCTCAAATTATTGTATGACATAAGGTACCTTATATGTACCTATAAATGAGTTGTATTGAGTTTATGAGAAGCAAATTATCAGAAGTAAATTGTCAGTGCACTATAGTTTAAACATGTTTGTTTTCTTTCTCTGATCCACAAGCAACATATTAAATTTATACTTAGCAAAACTTACCCAGTGTTGTTTCTTTTAGTATGTGTGAATTCACCTATTATCAAACTTTTAGTTTACATTTTAGAATATTATCTGTGTTGCTACATCCTCCATTTTATAATATTTTTATTTATAGTAATGTTACATTTTTTTTTTTGTTTTTTTTGCAGATGCTATTAAAGATTTTTTCCCAAATGAGTCCATTTTGGTCATAAAAACTTACATGAGTGATTGGCTAAAGCAAGCGCCAAAAAGAAAATGATTTATAATATTATGATGATTATTTCTGAATATACTCAATATACAAAAATATATTATTAGTTTTTAGAATTTTTACATCTTTTATGACCTATAAGCTTACAAGTTTCAAATAACCTTTTTTTTTTTTTTTAACGTGGTATCGAGGACTGGAGGAGGAACTAAGGTGCCAGTACTTCTCCTAATAAGGTGCCAGTACTTCTCCTACTAAGGTGCCAGTACTTCTCCTAAGTGCCAGTACTTCTCCTAAAAGGTGCCAGTACTTCTCCTAAAGTTTCAAATAACCTACCAAATTTGTAAATTAAGTATAGGTACTTACAATAATGATATGTTTAATTACTCACGGATCCACAGTTTGTCTACAGTACTATACTTAAATCTAACTATTTAGATACTTTTGTACACATAACGTTTATACAAAGTTTTTACGTAAAAATCTTATATACATACCTTGCGTTTACACGTAAATATTTAAACGATATTTATACGTAGAATATACCTTGCATTTATACGTAGATTTATCTACGATAATTATATGTAGATTTATCAACGCTATTTATACGTATATTTATCTACGATATCTATACATAGATTTATCTACGCTATTTATACGTAGATTTATCTACGGTATTTATACGTAGACAGCTAAACGGAATTTCAACGGATAATAAATGAGAGGGATACCTACACGTATTTTATACGACGAATAAACGTAGGAAATTACGAATATTATACGTGGAATAACCGTTAAATATCTCTCTTTTGACCCAAAATTATCCTTCAATTACACTAATAATCAACCAAATATCATCGTGTATTCTACGTAGTTGTGGTATACCGTATACGTAGATTATACGTTTAATACATGTATATTTGTTTGCTGGGATGTTGCGGTTGTCTTTACCGATGCGGTTCGGAAAATACCCCAAAACACTTTATTTAATATTGAGCCGACCACATGTAGATTATCGGTTGCGGTTTTAAATTTAAATTATAATATTTTATAGTTTATAAAACATTGATAGTTTTTAATTGTATTAACATACCTAAATTAACATGTATTCTATGGAGAAATTAATTTCGGAAGTCCAGAACTATCCTTGTTTATGGGACATGAGTTCTAAAAAATACAGCGATAAGGACTTAAAAAAATCATGTTGGATGAAAGTACTGAGGTAGTTTATTCAACAAATTGGAATAATTTTTCATCAACTGAAAAAGAAGAAAAAGGCAAGACCTATTATGTATTAACGTAAAATTATATTTACAAAACTATATAGCTATGTATGTAATATTTTTTTATAACTAAGTATATTTAGAATACCTGCATAGTACATCATACAAAATAATTAGGTACCTAATTTTCGTACATTTTATTTTTACATTTTATTTGCCACAATTGTTTTATTATATAATAATAATAATATTATATTGATTATACATTTATAACGATACAATATGGCTAACTTAAAATAGAATATTTAGAAAATAATTTTACTTTGATAATATACTTCATGGTTACTTTGTACTTATCCTGAAAACTAATATCTAATGCGATTTGATTTCAAAAACATTTTAATCAAGAATAATAATAAATATAACATTTTAATTTGAACATAATGTTACATATTGCCATATTGGTAACTAAAGTGTTGTTCTATATTGAAATGGAACAGCCCCTTGATTAATAAAATAATTCGCAAAATTGTCTCTAATTCCATTCCATTTCAATTTATATGTCTGCCATGTTCTTGAAAATCGCCAAAGTTATTTATATAAGCCGTATCTGCAATATCTTCATCATAATTACTTCTGTCTCTTTTTCTAACAAAGTATGCAAAACACAACATGCTTTTATGATGTGATCACAAAAATCGGGTTCGACTAGAATAGTTGTGTGTAATACATTCCACTTATTAGCTAATACACCAAAAGCACACTCGACAGTTCGTCTTGCTCTCGATAGCCTATAATTAAATATTCTACGAGTATTATTCAGCCCACGTCCTGGATATGGTCGTAATAAGTTAGTGTGTAGTCCAAATACCTCACCGGCAACAAATACAAATGGTTGTAAATTATTTTCCGTCAATGGCAACGATACCGAATCAAAAATTTGTAGTTGGTTTGTATACAACTTTTTCCCAAATACACTTTGTCGAAAAACGTTAGAATCAGCTTCTTGCCCGTACGCTCCGACATCGACAAAAAATGAAATTTAAATTCGCATCTACCACCGCCATGAGTACGATTGCAAAATACTTTTTATAATTATAAAAAAGAGACCCAGAATTGTTTGGGTTTCTGCATCTTATGTGTTTTCCATCAATGAATCCGAGACAATTTGGAAAAATTGGTTTTTTTATAAAAAAGTTCAGAAATCTCAATCCATTTTTCTCGGTTTGGTTCCGGCATTTCCGTGGGTTGTTACACTGACCATACAATTTGACACGTTTCACGGACAATTTGGTTAATAGTACTCTTGCCAAAACGAAAATCTAAATGTAGTGCAGAAAAATGAATCCCCTTTGACAAATATGTGCTCAAACATACATATAGTAATACATATTAACATTATTATATATTATCATTACCGAAAAAAAATGTATTCAATTACTTTTTTTTGGAAAAATAACCAATTTGTAAATCTAACTTAGACAAATTTTGATAATAAAAACCTTTATTTTAGTCAAGTAGTTTATTTTTTACAACTGTTTAAAGTATCAATATTTTATTGGAGTAAACTAATTTGAAACTTAATAACTTTTTCAAAACATTATTTTTGGGAATTTCCTGTAATAGATAGAAAGTAGTATATTTTTAAAGTATATTTTCCTATATTATTTGTCATAATTTTAACTAGGGTCAACTTTTTTTGAAAAGCCCTGTTAAATCCTGCTTATAAAATTTGTCGACTACCTATGTATTTTTTTTTTTTTTTGTTCATAACAATAAAACCCGTAAAAAGGGTATTTTATAGACATAGTATACTCCGCACAATTTATTACTATTAGACAATTTCAATGTATGAGCTTAATTTCGATGAAATCAAACATAAACTAGTCTAATATTTGCAATATCATATTATTTTAAATTAAAATATTCCCCACGCTTTTTGAATCGGCAACCGATAAAACGCGTAGTGTGGTCGGTCTTCCCAATTGCGGTTAATCGGGATACATTTTATCGGCAACCGACAAAACGCATAGTGTGATCCGGCACTTAAACACTAAATATTAAAATAATATCTATACCGAAATATAACACTATAACAGTACAGCACTATAAATAACACTATATTATAGTAACAGTATAAGCATTTTTCTAATAACAGTATTATACAGCAACAGTATCAATCATGATCAATATTCAATAATAGTAACTGTTATTTTCACTGTTATTTTTTGAGTAACAATAACAGTTTGTAAGTTGCAACAGTTACAAAAATTGATAACAATTTTCCGTCACTAGCCTCCGTGTAGTGCTGGTCGTGCGGTCGTAGAAAACGCAGTAGTGACTTCTACAATCCGGTTCGCCGAACGGCCGGCCGACGGTTCCTAGCGCGGGTGTCGCGCGCCACCGTTGTCCGTCGTCGATTGGCGGTTTGTTTGAAAAGCACAGCGCGGATTTCCGCGTAAAGGTTGTTTGAATTCAAACTGCCATCACGCGGGACCCCGTCAGTGTTATGTGTAAAATATATACGCATTAAATGTAAAATTAAATTAAAAATACAATCATGGAATAATATCATACATTGTAATGGGTAATTAAGTATTGGTAATAATATTTAGACATTTAGTATAAGGATATAGGGTTAGGAATTAGGTGGGCACTGCAAACATTCACAATAAAATACTGAAAATATGAAATGTACTTATGACCGACCTATGTAATGCAATTATTAACGAATATGTTATATAAGTACCTAAATCTATTGATTCTGGTCTATATGGCTGCCATGGTTGGGGTTAAGTAGCTATAGCCTATACTATAGGTATTTTAAATTTTAATATTGATATAAGATAGGGAACAAGCAACACAATGTGTATATACTTTCATATTTTCATTCCAAACATTTTATTTGTAAACATAGCTAGAAATAAAACTATACATTTCTTACATTTACAAAATCGATGTAGTCCTACTTAATAGAAGAATTTATCTGAGAAAAGATGTTTTTAACAATTGGAAGTAGGTAAGTAAATACCTACCTATTTCCTATTTTCATCCTGTAGCTTTAAGCGTAGACCTCTTTTTGGTTTTTGTAATTTCTAATGTAGAAAATACTGATTCACAAGTCGTCGCTTATACACCACGTATCACGGTTTTTGTAGGTTTCTAGGAGCAGCAAATAACGTGATTTAAGTGATTTATACTTACTAATTTCAGTACTGGTAATGTTTAATTAATATATTTTGCACTTATAATGTATTTTAAATACATAAATATTACATTTAAAGTAAAATAATGGTTTTAAATGAGATACGTGTAGTTATAAAATAATAATTTTGAGATAGGTTGTTTTAATGATTTTCCATGTATGGTTTTTAAAATGTATAATGTTTAAAATATATTTTGTTTATTTTTTAGAACATTAAATTAAAATACGTTTTTAATATTAATAAGTACCATATAAATTCTTTTTTTATTATTAGGTATAAAAATGAAAAATGTATTTCAATAAATAATAACAAGTTTAAACAGTCTGTTACTCAACAAATAAAATATTAATTAAAAAAGAATTAGGTATAATAAAACATAACTATGTAGGTATAAATTAACTAGTAAATAAAATTAACATTGCTTTTGAACAGTCTTTTGTTACACAATAAATAAAATGTTAATACATCATTTAAACAATATTTAAAAAATATAATCAATCATGAAAATAAATCAACAAGTAGGTAAATAAAAATAATAACAGTTTTGAACAGTCTTTTGTTACAACTAAGATTAAATTAAAACTTTATAAATAGTATTTTAAAAATATAATACAAATTAGTAAAAAAACAACAAGTAAAAAAATAATCAAATTTAAACATTATTTTTTTGGTCTTCATTCTTTAATTTTTTTCTTGGCTTTATGAACACTCTCATCCATATGTGGCAATGCGTCATAAAAACAAAGACAATCATAGGGCATTATGGACTTTAAACTTTGAAGATCATTCCACTTATCCAAGCTAATTTTTTTGGGGTGTTGATGAAGTGTGGGAAACTTAAAAATAACTTCTTTATCAATTTTGTTTGGCCTTCTTGGCAACTCATTAAAAGGATCACTGTAGTTCAGTTTATACAATATAACACCTATTAGACAGTATTGTATAACTCTTAAATCTGTCACAACAGGGTCAGAAGCTACTCTTCCTGGTTTATTGATTCATAAAACATCAGCTTTTTATTACTGAAATCTGAAAAAAAATTGAATGTTATTAATTTAGAGGTGTATGGAAATGAATAAATTCTGGCTTCTTATGTTAGCAGAGATAGTTGAATTGGTAAATAGCAATCAGTCTTCTTAAGTTTTCTTTCAATCACACTGTGAACACTGTCACACTCCATTTCAGTGTGACCATTCTCTAGAAACTTTTGTTATAGTTACGTCATATTTTATACATAAATGTACTAAATCATTTGACATTACACAATTTCTGTTTTATGCAGTGCAACCATCAGAGTAAATTATAACTGGTTTTAAACTTTTCTTTAATGTTTCTTTGATAACATCAATCAAACATGAAACAATTGTTGATGCTACAAGTTCAGTTTGACTTTCATCAAACCAATAATTAATGCTTTCATGAGTACTCAAATTGTATACAGTATATTTGTGAACAGCAAGTTTCATTTTAAAACATATAGAACTTGCTTGTGAATATGGAAGCAATTGTATCGTCATTAAATCACAAGTAAAACATGACATTCACCAGCAGCTGCTAATATTTTGTCTTTGGATTTTTCACCTCTTGCTTCATTTTTTTAAAAAACATTCACTTGGTACTCTTCTTCGGGCCAGTTTTTCAAATTATATGGACAACATTTGTCACATTGGTACTTTTTGGGTGAGAAAATTGAAAGATTTTTTTGGAAAAAAATATTGTCAAATGCTCTTCGGCATAATGGTTTTTCATTATCAGTTTTACATTCACTAAAATAAATGTTGTAAAGTTGTGTTATTGATTTTATTTCTGTCTGTAAGTATAATTTTCTTGATGAATTTCTACAGTAATGAGATGGGAGTTTTGGAAGTTTATCAAAAAATGTATTCAAGTAATTATTTTTGTGTTTTATTGCTTCTTAATCTTCGATTCCCACTTCCTTTCTAACATATCTTGGAGCTTGTGATCCATAATGATTTTTATATTCCAACCAATACCTTAATGTATTTTCCTTAATTCCTAGAGTACTTAAAAACATTTGTTTACAGACCTCTAGTTTATCATTCCCAACTTTTAAATAATAAAAATAAGAACCATGATGTGTACCGTCACGTTGTTATTCTTAGTGAAGAGAGCAAGGACGTATTTTAAAAGAATATATGCAAAGACGCTTATTTAATTACTAAAATAAGTGTTTATTATTACGAAAACTACAATGTACTGTATCTTAAATGCTTAATTACTCTAGACTTATAACATAGATTTTCTGTATTACAAATTAGGTTCTGCCTGAGTGCGTATAACTCTACGACTAACCGGGCGGCCGTGACCATGGAGCCCTCTGTGTAACGACCAGGGTAGGAATTGCTGGATAAGCAGATTCCAGCTCGAGCGTCCGTTCCGTAGTCACGTACACCAGTATGCATATCATATTACTCTAATAAAACTACGTACTATGCTCCATTATAACATACCCCCAGGGCCAAAATGGAGCATAGTACGTAGTTTTATTAGAGTAATATGATATGCATACTGGTGTACGTGACTACGGAACGGACGCTCGAGCTGGAATCTGCTTATCCAGCAATTCCTACCCTGGTCGTTACACAGAGGGCTCCATGGTCACGGCCGCCCGGTTAGTCGTAGAGTTATACGCACTCAGGCAGAACCTCATTTGTAATACAGAAAATCTATGTTATAAGTCTAGAGTAATTAAGCATTTAAGATACAGTACATTGTAGTTTTCGTAATAATAAACACTTATTTTAGTAATTAAATAAGCGTCTTTGCATATATTCTTTTAAAATACGTCCTTGCTCTCTTCACTAAGAATAACAACGTGCCGGTACACATCAACCATTTCTTCGAGATGTGGCGCTTTCAGTGGTTCTTTGCTTGGGAATTACTTTATCTACCAGTGACAAAACAAATATTTGTTTTTCTTTCCACAATGTCATTGACCAAAATTTTTTAAAAATATCTAAACGATCTTCATTTTTTATGTCCAAACAAAATCTTGTTTTCCATTTCTTACATACTTTAGACTGACATGGTGGTTCAAGATTTCGTCCTTCTCGAGGCGTGTCATGTAAAATATTCAAAGTGTTATCTTTTTGCTTTCTTCTGTACCCTATGTATGATTCTCCTTTAAGTCTTTTGATTTTAGTTTCATTTCTGCTCCAAGAATTTGGATTTGAAACTCTATTACGTTTCCTACCATCATTTTGTAAATTGTTATAAATGTCTTCTTCATATTCAACAACTTCAATATTTTGGTTATCAGTTATTGGAGAAATTATTGTGCTAGGTGTATTCAACGTTTTCTCATCTATACTCAGTAAACCTTTTTCTTCACACTCAATAGTTTCAACATGTTGATGTTCAGTATTTTGTTCCTGCTGATTGTTAAAATTATCAAATTCATAGAGTTCAATATTATTTAAGTTTATTTCATAGTTATTGCCATCTTCAAAAAGTGTGATATTATCCTGTTGCATAGAACTATCATTATTATTTATCCTAGTAGTTGTTTTCTTACCATGAGATTTTTTTTTAACAGCATCAAACAATTCATCAACAGATTAAAAATTTAGATCATCGCTGTCATATTTAGACTCAATATTAGACGTCATGTTCTTACTAACCATTTAAGTTTACAATTGATCACCTAAAAAAAAATACAAATAACTTTAACTATAAAATATATTATGGAATCACATCTCATTTTATTTGATTTGGTAACTATACTTATCTCAACAAATTGAATTGTATATTTTCAATAGTAAATAACTAATTTTGTGCATGTTTAATTAATATGACTCTTTCAGTTTTTAGTACTACAGACTCCCCAAAATGAAATAAATTACTACATTAAACAAAATATTAACTGAATATATTGAATAAACTAACTTTAGGTCGACGTCTTCACAATGCTACTGTCATGCTGTGTTATTTAAATAAATCTAGTGTTGCCAAAATGTGCAACCAAAAAAAAAGTAAAAAGGTGATAAAAAAAAAGCTAAATAAGGCTAGATAAAAAGTCTTCCAAAAAAAGGTATAAAAAGCTATAAATTATTTTATAGGATAATAATATAATAATAAGATATATTTTAAAGATAAACATAATATACTATATTTAAAACACAGATATATAAAACAACTAGATAGCCGACTTCCTATACAACACCGCAGGAGGGCATGAATAACGCCGCCATATGCAAAGCTGGCAATGTTTACATTGTTTACACGTTATCATTGTAATGATAACGTGTTATTTAATTTTAAATATTATTAAAATAATTAATAACAATTTGCTTCAGTAGTTACATAAATTAAAT
>NW_019100535.1:0-44723 GCF_001856785.1 Myzus persicae | reverse complement strand
AAGAAATACTAACTGTAAAAGAAATCCCTGTGGCTTCTGGGAGTGCTTCTTCAACTACTCAACAGACACTGGTGTTGACCCCCAAAACAAAAGACAGCTACAAACCTTTTAGTTTATCAAAAAAATCAAAACAAAATGACACATTGAGGGAAGCGTTGAATACATTGAAAGAAATTAGACATAATGTCCAGGACAATGAGTTCAACCTGTTTGGCCAGCTAGTTGGTGTTCAACTTAACAAGCTGACACTAAGAAAAGCACTTGAATTGCAGCAGGAAATTCAAAATTTACTATCTCGAGCTAGACTAGATGATTTAAATACATTACCAACTTTAAACTCTATTACACCTAGTACAGATAGATCAATACTAAGATCAAGTAGTGATAACTTAAATTCTACCCCTCATAATTTACATTTTTATGAAGGAAGTGATGAAGATTTTGATGCAAATGATGTACATAATTTACTCATAGAGAAAAAAAACAATGAAGTTTGTGACAATAACATTCAAAAAACACAAAACAAACCAGAGGTGCTGACTACTTATTTTTCAAATTGGAACAATGAATCTTATGAAAATTATCCTTAGGTTTTATCTTACCAATGTCCAAGTGAGACTAATATTTGTATTTTAGTTTGTTAAAAATGTTTACTAACAGTTATTGTTTTATTTTACCAATGTCCAAGTGAGACTAATATTTTTATTTTATTTTGTTGTTTAATTGAATTGTTAATGAATAAAACAATAAAAGAAAAAATGTACTATGAAGTTAATGTTAAGTGGAATATCACCCTTTATACTAGACATACTTTAATTTAGTTACATCCATACTGATCTCAGTGAACAACCATTAACCAATGCAGGATATTAACTAATAATTGACTAAAACCATATTTAATTTAACATATTGATCAATATTTTAATTGGTTTAGTAGTGGGTATAGTTAATAGTTTATAGTATAGTTAATTTCTCATTACTTGTATGAAATCCTTCAAGTGCGAAGATATAGCATCTAAAACTTCTTCTAAGAAAGAGCTAATGGTATTCTTTGGAACTCTGTATAAATATTGAAGGGGTGATATTGAATCACCAGATGCTAGATATCGAAGGACTACTTGCAATTTTACTGCTGAAGGAATAGCTTTTCTCATAGTCGTATTTTGTTTTTGTGTGACTGGTCCAACCTGAATTAAAATAACAAAATAAAAACCATTTTTTTAATATTTATGTTCTTAACATTAAAATAATTACAATAAATAAATTCATAAAATAGTTTTATTATAAACTAATGAAATTTTAAAATAATACTGTACCTTTGTACATTTTTAATATTATGATGTTAAACACATATTATTAAATATAATAATAGTTCAAATATTAATTCGATTTTTGTGATAGAACAATAAATTATTGTCTTACCTTTTCCAGAAGTTCACAAAACATAGTATAATCAATCCGAAGAAAGTTACAAAATGACCTGGGATCTTCCATCTGCAACTCCTTTAATAATGTTTCTGATGCACCTAAAGCATCCCTTCGCATTACCCACTTTCTAACCCATTCTCTTTTTTTTGATTTTTTTTCCAATTCATAAATAATAATTTGTTCAAAAACGTCCACAGCTGCGTTTAAAATGTAATTATTGGCCATTTCAATTTAAAACAATTTTTTAGTTTCAAAAAACAAATTTAAACTTTGAGAAAAAACCAAACAATTAGATTGATAAATAGTAGGTATGAAAAGTGGTAAGATAATAAATACTTATCACAACCACTATTTTAGTGTCAGCATTTTTATTTGCTACATGTGAACAGCGCTCGACACTTGGCACTAGGGCACCAAATTGTTAACAGTGTCGTGCAACTTAATGCCATGACATAAGTGTCACCGTGTGAACGAGGCTTTAGTGCACCAACAGTATTCGGGAACTGCGTCTTTTCAAAGTAACCTTTAGCTATATTGAGCCAGTCATTTGTAGTGGGTTCTGTCATTTCAATCGGTTGTAAAATTTTCCATAAAACTTTGCAAGTTTCTCGGACTATCATGGCTATAGTTGACACGCCAACCAAAAATTCAAAATGTAATGCAGAGAAGTGCTGTCCAGTTGCTAAGTATCGGTTACCAAATTTCAAACCATATAGTAGATTATCCCTTATAACATCCTTTTATATTTTTTCCAATAAATAAAAATATCATAAGAAACAATACTGCAGAATATGGTAAAAATTACAATGATAAAGTAAAGTTATAATATTATAGGGCTGGATTCGACAATTTTCGGTTTTAAAGTAAATTTTTTTATTTTGAGTAAGCGAATATATTGTGTGATTTTTTACACGATAAGTAGTCGAATAATGCTTCGATTTACCATTTCAGCATCTTTTCTGATGGGAAAGTGAATCTGGTTGGTACTTTTTTTAAATTCGAAAATTCACAGAAGTTTTTTAAAGGGTCAGTAAAAACAAACAAAAATTAAGAAAATACAGGGATTTTTACGCAAATCCAGTTTTTGACAAAATAGATTTAGTTTTTTTTTAAGTAACCAAAATTAATAAATGTCACACAAGGGCGTTCGCAAGGAGGGGATTAGGGCCAGATGCCCCCTTGGCTTGTATTTGATCAATTATCATAAACATTATTAAAGCTGGGATTTTAATGCCCTAAAAAATTCCAAAAATGCATTGAAAATACTGAATAATACACTTAATTATTTTTATTTTTTAATAGATCGATATAAATACCAATACAAATTTGGTATAAATGATAATATACATTTTAGACTATTAAATGATTGTAAAAAAGTTTAGATTTAGTTTGTTAAATTTATATAAATATCGTGTAAAAGCATGTACTAATTTTAAAATAAAATTTCAAACTGCCCCAAAAAATGTTTTCGCTGTGGCAAAAAGTTGAAAATTTAATATTTCAGATTATTTCAATGAAAGTATTATGTTGCATTTATTGTAAATAATTTTTACCAAAAAAAATTGTTTTTTTTTTCATTAGTAAAGGAGCTTAAATTGAAATGGAAGAACATACGAGATACCTACCGAAAGAAGTGTATAAAAAAATCTGGACAGGCTGCAAAAAATGAAAAACCTTATATTTATGCAAATATTTTACAGTTTTTAAGACCTACGATGGAAAACAGAAGGTAATAAAAAACATTTATATCTTATCATATAAAAATAATTAACTGTTTGAAAAAAATAAGAAGTATAATATATTAATATATAACTATTATTTCAATAGGACTGAAAGTAATGTTCCCGAGAGTGAAACAGAAGAAGATACCGAAGTTGAATCGGAAGTACTAAAAAATGTGGATAATCCTGATATCAGTATAATCGACTCGGAAGTAGAGACACCAAAATCCCAAAAACGAAAGTTATTCAAAAACCAAAAATTTCTTTTGAAGATAATTAGATAACTTATTAAAGTTGTTGGAAGCTAGAAAAGTTGAAGATCCAGTATTTTCTTTTCTTATGTCGTTGGCGCCACAAATCAAATTGTTAAATCAAGAAAAACAAAATCAAATTTTTATTGAATTCTTGCATGTCGTACAAAAAGTTTCTTCCACAAGTCCTAGCCAAAATACACACATTTCTCCGGCAGTAAATAATGTTAACTCCTGGTCCATACAACCTCCTATCTCAACTTTCTATGACCCTTCTTATGACACATATTCGACTGCAATCGTCCTAATCATGTCAACATAACACCGCCTTCATCCTCATCAACTTCATTAGGACTAGGTGCTTACCAATCGGCATCAGCTGCTGCCATGCCTCAGTACTATAATCCAAATTCAACTCAAACAGCAACTGCTCCTGTTTCTCCATCGACAACACTCTTCACTTATTCAAGCCTGAATACTGACGAATACGAAAACAGTAAATAGAATGTAAACTTCTGTATGTTTTTTTTTTTATATTTGAATCGTTTATAAGCCTTTAAACTTTATTTTTTTTATTACAGCACTAAAGTTGAGTTGACTTTTTATTCTTTTTGTAAATATTTATTATAATATTTATTTACCGCAAAGTGATTGTCAGTCGTTCTTCTGTACAAATTGGAATGCGCAAATGTGTCACTTGTTTTGATAGACATTGTCTAACCAGTGAAATCTTAAAAAATTTAAATTATTACATATTTTATCCGATTTATTGTAATCCAAACGTAAAAATATTAACATATTATAGTATTATATTATCTGTTTAGTGCCACAACTACAATTTTGAAGCCCAGGTGCGAGCTAATTTTAGGGCCCCTTTATCGTCAGTAGTGTCTAAATTTTGGGTCGATGATTAATTAATGAGCTAAGATTAGATGTGGGGGGGGGGTGCTTTCTTATTTTGTTGTAATTCAAAAATGAATAACTGTAAATTCTTGAAATTTACTACAAATATTAATTTTATTATTTTTTATATTTGTTAAATTTTCCAAATATTTTGACTCTTTACAAGTTGTTTACTGGTATTTTCAGGTGTCGATTTTTGAATTTTTCTATTTTTTTATTCCATAAATGTCAATAAAATTGGATTCATTGGGTCAAAATGCTTGAAAATTTAGTTCTAGGCTCATCAGTTCTCACACATTGTTAAAATATCATTTTAAAAATATTTATTAAGATTTTTTTTTATAAGTATTTTTGAATTTTGACAAAATGTATCATATTATTAAAAATTTACAAATTATTTTGCAGTCAAATATTTATAAATTAATGTTCAATTTTTATATGTAAGGATTAAAGATTTAAAATAAGGATCCACGTAATTAGCCCACATTGTAACCAAAAAATTATGGCTATACTCTAGGTAAATATTTATTTTGAAACACAAAAAATTCAAAATTATTACATTCTTAAATTTGTTTCACAATTGTTTATATATATGTATAGTAAACACTGAGGTCCTGGATTCATACATTTTTAAGGTCCATCAGGCGGTGCACCGCCTGCACCTGAGGTAGTGGCGGCACTGGTTATTTCTTATTTATAAATATTCAATCATTATATATTTACTAACCAACTCATCAAACAATGTTACAGACATCCTGAAGTATTAAAAAAATTCTTCAGGATGAGCCCTTAGTGTCATGAAGTTCACTTGAAACTGACTTTCTTTAATCCTTTTCATGTTCATCGGATGTACCCAATATCTCCTTTTGGATCTTTCCTTTTTTGCAACTTCATTACGTTTTTGTAATACATATGCTACAGCTATGGCTTCAACGTCGCTTAATAAATCCATTATAGGTAAAATACTAAAATGTATGTTAACTCTTAACTTGAAAACTAAAATCAAATACCTACAAAGGTCTTACCTCTACCACGTGTTTGACGCAACTGATAATTTGTTTCAACTCACGCCAATATTCATTTTATTTTATGTACAATAATTTGACTATTGATAATTATGGCACCAAGAAAAATCGAGTGTAGTGTGTAAACAAAATAGCGGATGCGGTTTTAAACCACCGCGGATAAAAACCGCGCCCACGCGCAGACAAATCGCTCAGTGTGTAACCAGCAGTGTTTCACTTTTAGTTCTTACAATAATTCTCATCATATTAAACTTTCAAAAATGTATATATTTAAATAAAAGTGAGACGTCTTCCATCTAAAACATAAGTTTTTTTATTTTGATACAATTTTGTTGAGTCCTGGTTAATATTTAAAGTAGGTATACAAAATATTTTCCTTTCTACTTTTACAGACTGGGGACTTATAAACAGTGTGGTTAAAAAATGTTTATTAAATATCATAAATTATTTTTTAAATGGGTAAATTTTTTTTTAGTACAAATTTTGAACAAACTCAAGAAGTGATATTTTTTTTTGTTTTCAAATAAAGTTATGGTTTTTTCATAAATTCTTCTTTTCTACATTCTTTCTTCTTCAGTTTGCGCAAATTGAGCTAACTGAATTTGTATCCATTAATACAATATAATTGATTATTTTTTTCACTAAATTTAAACACAATAAATTGTCAGGTGGTATTTACATATAAGGCATCGACAATCAACCAGATAATAAACCAGTTTACCCCCGAACATTATTCTTATTTCTCAGTCGGTGAAGAACCCGTAGGAAGACGCAACTCGGCATGTTGTGCAAAAACCACTGACGCAATCCGGTATTGCGAAATCCTAAAATCGAGTAGGTATTTATTTCTATTAAAAATTCAACTTATGGTTATACATAAAAAATGATGATTTTCCATGTTTCCTTCAGTCAACGAATCAATAATGCATTTAAGCATTGCATTAACTAGCATAGCATTAAACAGTGTACTGTTTATTTTATTATATTTTTTTTTTAATAAACTTTAAATAATTCTCAAATTAAGAATGTTGCATATTTAAGCGTGAAATGCTATTTTGATATCTAGCTAAGAACGATGTATGTTCAAGACTGAAAAAATTGTATATTTTTGTTTTCCTTCGGATGCAAAGTTGAATCAAGTGAGAGATTTCGCTTTGGACTCGCTTTGTTTAACCTGTAATACAAAAATACCCGAACACACTATATACTACTACTATAGAAAATAAAAAAAACTGTCTTTAGCTCTTGTTTACACTAATTAAAATTTTGGGTGTAAGTGTATGGTATGCACTATTTTGTATTTGTTCATTGTTGTAAATAACGTACGATTATATACTATTATAATACCCACTAAGTTTACCTGTTGTTTTTAATAATTTTTAAATAACATCAAATGTTTTGTTTTTATGTTCTATTGCGGCGATGATAATATATGACTATCATAATATCTAGTTAAAGCGTGTGATGTAATCAGAGTGAGATTAATCAATATTCAATTGTGAATAATAATTTTTTTAAATATGACTAAGTTAGAATATATGCCCCGAATGATTGTTGGTGTTGGAACAAAGATTAGATTGAAAAAGTGTTTATATTATCTTTGAGTATTAACCCTACTAACGACATGTAAACACACTTAAGCAAATACTATTTGTTAAGTAAAAATTAAATGAAATTTAATTCCTATATAGCAGCTATTATTTATTTGAACTTTTTCTAAAACTGTGAAGGTATAGTTTATTATAATGCTATAATAGTTATTATATAATGTATTAATAATACACTTTCGTTCTTCCCCAAAAACCAATTTTAAGGAAAAAAGTTTAGGTACTAGGATAAAGAATCGTAGATATAGTAATTGTTATTTATATGATTCTTCTGAACTATTTTAGCATCTTCTAATAAATTACAGTGACCCCTACTACAATATTTGTTTGATATTATTGCAGTGTTGTGTAAAAAATGTTTGTAAAAGTTTAGGTAGTAGTATGTATCTTTTCTTAATATATTGTATTTATAAAACTAAAGTTAAGCTTAATCTAAAAACTACTTTTACTTAAAATAATTTAAGTACCAGCTAATATATGAAACTTTTTTTGTTATTGTTCCATATTAATTATTAATGAACAATGTTGTCGATAAATACATTTCGAAAACATTGTTTGTTCCAAATTAGTATCAGTCATATGCGTAGTGGAATATTATTTAAAATAAAATAAGATTTTGGTGGTAATAATTTATTTTTACAAGACTCCGAATATTTTAATTGAAAGTCAAGGGAACACAGCCATATAAGAACTTTGAAACTTTGTCTTGATTGGATGTGGGTAGATTAGTTTATTATTAGGTTACAAATGTTTCTTTGGTAGTTAAAAATTATTGCTAATGCTAGTACATAATTTCATATGGATTATAATGTATATATTATGGTAAGTGAAACTCAAGGTTAGTTGGTCTTTTTTACACTTCTGCTTTAGAGGCGGTAACACCAGATTATAATATATAATAAAATACTCATTGTACGTTCTGATGATGTTAGGTACTGTATATAAGTAGTAAAAAAAACACACACATTTAATGCACGAAGAATTTGCAGAATAAAATAATATCGAGCAATGAGCACAAAATATATAATAATCAAATTAAAAAACTTGAGTTCTGAAGGAAGTAATTCAAACACGCTGAGTCTCCAAGATCCGCCAAATTCATTGCATTGCTGTACGTCGTACTATCCCAAGGGCACCCATTTTCATGAGCATACCTGAGACACTCAAGGTTGCCGCTCTCTGCTGCGTCAGCGCAAGTTACTTGATTCCAAGGGCATCCGTGCTCGTGCGCATACCGCAGACAATCGATATGTCCACTCTTCGCAGCGTCGGAGCAGGTGGACGAGTCCCACGGGCACCCTTGCTCGTGTGCGTAGGTTAGGCAATCCAAGTGTCCACCGGCCGCGGCTGATCGAGGCGTATCCGCGTCCCAGGGACATCCGTTTCTGTGCAGGAACACAAGGCAGTCCAGCATGCCGTTGACTGCGGCCTCGGAGCAAACCGTTTCATCCCAGGGACATCCGTTTTCTCGCGCGTATTCGAGTACCTTGAGGTGGCCGTTAGCCGCAGCCATGCTGAACGTTTGCTCGTCCCACAAACACCCATTACCATGCGCATAAACAAGGCAGTCCATGTGGCCCTCCTGTGCCGCTGCGGCGCACGTTGTTTCGGTCCACTCACAGCCATTTTCCCGCGCGTATATTAGGCAATTTATGTGTCCCCCAGCTGCGGCCGACGCCGGAGTATTGTCATCCCATGGACAGTTGTGACTGTGAAGGTAAACAAGGCACTCTAGTCTACCGTATATCGCTGCCTCTGAGCACGTTGTCTCATCCCAAGGACATTCGTTTTCTCGCAAGTACTCGAGTATCCTGATGTGGCCACTGGCCGCGGCATAGCTGCTTGTCCGCTCGTCCCACGGGCATTCATTTATGTGAGCGTATGCCAGGCAATCAATGTGCCCACGTCTCGCAGCCATTGAGCATGTAGACGAGTCCCACTCACATCCGTTGTCCCACGCATACGCTAGGCATTCAAGATGTCCACCAGCCGCAGCCGATTGAGTCGTACGATAGTCCCAAGGACAACCATTCCTGTCCAAGAACACAAGGCAGTCCAGCCTGCCATTCAACGCTGCCTCGGAGCACGCTGTTCTATCCCATGGGCAGCCATTCTGTCGCGCATACAACAGTATCCAGATTTCACCGCTTCCCGCCGCCATGCTGCACGTCCGTTCGTCCCACGGACATCCATTATTGCGAGCGTATACCAGACAGTCAATTCGGCCACCCTTTGCTGCCTCGGCACACACTGATTCGTCCCATGGGCAGTTGTTCTCTCGGGCGTACACGAGTACCCCAAGCTGGCCACTTCCCGCCGCCACGCTGCACGTCTGTTCATCCCATGGACATCCATTATTGTGTGCGTATGCCAAGCAGTCAATATGGCCACCCTTCGCTGCCATGGCACATGTATCTTCATTCCAAGGACATCCTTGTTCGTGTGCGTATATTAGGCACTCCAACTGGCCCATCTCTGCAGCCGCTGAACAAGTTGATTCGGTCCACTCGCACCCGTTGTTCCGTGCGTATATCAAGCAGTCTAAGTGGCCACCTTCCGCGGCCGAACGGGGAGTATCGTCGTCCCAGGGGCACTCAGTACTGTGCAGGTACGCAAGGCAACCCAGTCGGCCGTACTGAGCAGCCTTAGAGCACGCTGTTTTGTCTCGTGGACAACCATTTTCATACATGTATTCGAGTACCCCGACGTGGCCACAGCCTGCCGCCAAGCTACATGTCTGTTCATCCCATGGACATTCGTTAATGTGTGAGTATGCAAGACATTTGATTTGACCACCTTTTGCTGCTTCATTGCATGTAGTCCCGTCCCATGGACATCCGTTCTCTCGCGCGTACTCAAGTACTTCGAGGTGACCGTTGCCCGCTGCCATGCTGCATGTCTGCTCGTCCCATAAACACCCATTACTGTGTGCGTATACTATGCACTCCAAGTGTCCCGAGTGGGCCGCGTTCATACACGTTGTTGCGTCCCAGGAGCAGTCCATCTCGTGCGCGTAAACTAGACACTCCAGGTGTCCCCCTTGAGCCGCATTGTTGCAGGTCGTCACATCCCAAGGGCAGCCCATCTCGTGGGCGACCCTCAGACAATGTATGTGCCCATAATGCGAGGCCATGGCACATATGTTATTGAACCTGTCCATACGATCATTATCGGCCCTCACCACTTTGGCAAACACGGAAATCCTGTCACCCCGAGGGTCAAAATTACCGCTTTCCGTGTTTAGATCAACGATTTCGAACAGTGACATGCAACATTCACGCAATTCCAAGTGCGGCACTTCAAACCTGTGGTACGTTTTTCGCTGTACATCGTTACTTGCATGATACGCCGTTATCGCCAGACTGAACACGGCGTACGTTCTTTCTTCGTTATCCATGATCGTGGTTGTTTGTCACAAAAAATTCAAGATCAGAAAACGGCTTGGACGTCCTGTAAACGAATAAAAAGTACATAAAACATATTATAATAGGACAACCCCTTTTAATAAAAATATGATAGAACATGCGTTGAAGATATTAAAAATGATGGTTTTAATCATTGTATAGAAACATTCTATAAAACGATTCAAATTATTCTATTACAAGGTATATTGCTATATTAGAGTTTTAAAAAGTAAGGCAATATTATTACTACTAAAGATTATTATCCTTATAATTTACAATGGGTTAAACTAGTAGAAAACTCAATTTAGTCGTGTTAATATTTACAATAATTTGTTTTTAATTAATTGGTAAATGTTGTTGCAAATAAATTACTGGCACCATATTATGTAATACACATCAAGCTGCTCAACTATTAACTACGTATAGTTGATTTAATAGTGATTCTTAAACCATCTACGGGTTGTTTGGTAACAAACACATAACCTGTGATAAAGTTATCTTTAAATTCTGTGGTTGAGAGCCAAAACATGATAGGTACAAAAATTCGATTTTGAGATTATGTATTTTAAATGTTGCTTATGTTCTATATTTTATTTTCCATATGATATCTGTAGCTCTAATATCAAAGAAGTTATAACAACAATTATAAATGATTATCTTTCATAAGATGATAAATTATTTTGTGGCATTATATGGTATTTCACTTATCATAGTTGATGTTTTTTTTTATTTGGCCAAAACCTGATAAGTACTTATTTTCGACGGTTATCATATTTTGTCCATTTCTATTTATAACACTTATCATTATTTGACACTAGCTATTTTTATTATTGGTATCATGATTTTCACAATAATAATATTTACCCTCTACCTTTTGCTTTGTTTTTGCTCATTTAAATTAGGATTAACCGTTATCATGTATTCATGTGTGTAAACATGAAAATTAATATTCTTACGTATAACAATACAATTATAATATTTATTCATTATTATCAGACATCAGTATTCAGTTGTTAATGTTGTTATAATAATAATAATACATTATTATATTTTAACGTAATTACTTGTCAAGTATCAAATATTATTTGTAAGTTTGTGAAAAGACTTGTTTGGTGTTTACTGTTCATGGTTATAGCAAAAGTATTATTTTAAATAAAATGTCGAGAAGTAAGAAGTTACTGACTTTAGCTTTAGCTAAAGATTCACAAAGTTTTCATGCAAATGAAGGTAGGTGTATTATTATAAAATTTAAAACCATGTTTTTAATAATAATTATTCATTTGTTTTATGTGCCATATTATATAGTTCTTATTAATTGAATTTAACATCTTGAAATTAAATACTATTAATTTATTATTCTTGTTATAGAATTATTGAAATTGCAGAATAATACTATTCACCAGAAAATATCAAATAACAGTAATAATAGTGAGTGTTAGTATAATTATATCTGTTTTATTTTATATAAACTAATGAAATAATATATTATCCTTTAAGTTCAAATTTATCATTATTTGTATAGGTAGTGCCTTTGGCCTTTCTAAATTCATAAGACTAATATAAAGTATAACAAATTAACAATATTATACATGCAGAATAATAATATTATTAGTCAATATAATTGTTGAATTTAGGGATAAAGATTTAATATATTTTTATTGTACTTAAGTTACTCCTTTTTGTTTTTTCACACAGATTTCAGAATTGTAAATACTGATGTACTTAGTAGTAAAGATTTGCCATTGCAATTTCCTTACCAAGACACCAAAAATGAATATGATATTATAAGTATGTTAATCATAATGTTATGTCTCAATATTTTAATTTACTATAACCTCTTTAATACATTAAGGTATTATAGAAAAATTTGATTCCTAGGTGCCTATTATATTTTTAATTTTTTTTAGAAAAATCCTATGGCTTACGTCCTATACCAAACACATCAGCACATGTAATACAAGACCCAGGAGATGAAGTCTTAAGTAGTATGTTATTAAATATTACCTTTCTATTATTAGTAAAAATAATACTAAGCACCACATTAATTATTTTATATGGATAGAAAATTCATCATCATCAATATTTGATGACTCAGATGCTGACCAAACCTATAATCCATTCTACATAAAACAGAAAACTATGGAACTGTGTAGCAATAATAGTCCAGACTGTATAGAGGCATCCATCGATTTGTTTGGTAATTAACATATTCTATATAGTATAATATACATTTCCTACACAAGTACAATGTACATACAATCTACTTAAGTAATATTATAAACAAAGAAATTATATTTCTAATTTAGATTCTTTATCTAAAAGTAATGAGAAAATAACTGAGTCATCTCAAAATCTTGATTCTACTAAAAATATTCAAGCTGAAGTAAAATATATAAGTGCAAGTAGAAAACTGTCATATTTTACGAATGAAGAGAAGTTTTGATGAGGTATCATGTAATTACCCTTTAGGTAATGTACAATTTCAACATGGTTCGAGAATATAAATAATACAATTTATTAACTAATTAAATATTTAATGTCAACAGATACAATTGATTTGACTAACCAACCATCTACATCATATCAAGTAGCAGGTGTGATTGAAAACATTCCCAACAGTAACAGCTTATTATTACAAAGAAATGAGTCAACTACAAACAACCAAAATATTATGCATGATGATGGTGATGAAATTGATCATGTTGTATGCAGTAAGAATAAACGATACAAAAAAGGTAAACGTAATTTTATGAGTAATTGTAAATATCTTGGTCAAGAATATATGAAGACAGAAATGTAAAACAGAAGCCAAAAAAAATATTTAGTGCAATCATATTGTGTTGTAAAAAGAATTGTTTTAATTTTTGCCCTGAAGATATTCAAAAATTAATATTTGAAGAGTTCTACATGTTAGGAAACTTAGGAGCACAAGATCAAACATTAATGGATGGCATTTAAATAGAAGAAAAGAAGAGGGATTTTCATCAGAAAATCAACTCCTAGAACTACCCATAATAGGCTTATAACTGTCATGTATAATTTACAAGGAAATGGTAAAATGTCGAATGTGTGCAAAAAAATGTTCCAAAACGTTTATGGTATAGGGCGTGGAAGACTATATGTGATCATTAATAAAAAAAAAAAATCTAAAACAGGAATTTCACCTAAATCCGGGGAAGGTAAATCACAAAATTTTCAACAGGAAGAAAGAGTAAAAATTTTGAACCATATTCAAAGTTTTCCTTCTTTTGAAAGCCATGATTCAAGAAAAAATACTAGTCGTTTATATTTATCGCAAAATTTAAACATTCAAAAAATGTTTGATCTGTACAAAGAACAATGTTCTAAAAATGGTGAAAGTTATCCATCAAATTGGCTGTATAGAAGTATTTTTGCAGAGACAGGACTTAAGTTTAAACTACCATCTGTTGATACTTGTAAAACTTGTGATGAATACAATATTAAATCAAAACATGCTAGTGGTGAAGAAATACAACTATTAAATACCATGAATCAAAATCACAAAGATATGGTAGATGCAGCATATAATGCAAAACAAGAAGATAAAAAACTATTAAGTACAATTCCTACTCTTAAAGTTATCGTTTTTGATTTGCAGCAATGTCTGCCCACTCCAGATTTGAAAACAAATTTAGTTTTCTACAAACGTCAACTTTGGACTTATAATGAAACTATACGAGATATTGGACTTAAAGAAACATATTGTTATGTGTGGCACGAAGCGTTGGCTGGACGTGAATCATATCAAATTGCTTCAATTTTATATAAATATGTTTTAGAAAAAATACCTAATTCGACTACTCATTTGGTAACATATTCTGATACTTGTGCTGGACAAAATCGTAACATAAATGTAGCAATTATGTTTATGTTGGCTATTCAAAATCATCCCTTTTTGGAGATAATAGATCAAAAATTCCTTGTCCCAGGTCATACACACCTAGAATGTGATACTGACCATGCAAGAATAGGAAAAGCTAAAAAACTTTCCGATTCTGAAATATCCATACCCATAGACTGGTACAATTTTGTAAGACATGTCAGAGGTAAAATACCTCTTAAAGTGGTTTAAATGGAAATAGACAATTTCAAAACATTTTCAGCTCTGTTATCAAGTACTTTTATTAAAAGAAACTTAGATGTTAATAAAGAAAAAGTTAATTGGCTGAAAATTACACGGTTAAGATATGATAAGAATTTGGGCACTATTCAATTCAAAACTACACTAGACCCTGATGCCCCATTCCACATATTAGATTTAAAAAAAACAACTGGTAAAACAAGAGCTGGAAGAGAGTCTATAAGTGCATTTCAACTGGTAATTCCACAGACTTACAATAAACCAAATCCGATTGATTCAGAGAAAAAGAAAGATCTTAGTCTCCTACCATTGATAGATCCATTGTATCATCCATTTTACCATGGACTCAAAACTAAGTCGAAACAAACAGTTGCTAACTTAAATGCAAGTTCATCAGATGATGAATAGATTTTAATTATTTACCTTTTTTATGAGTAGGTAACATTTTTAATTGTAAAATTAAATAACTATATGTTAAATTTTACAAGTTTTAGTTTTATTAATTTTTTTATTTACATAATATAATAATAATAATAATATGTTAAATAATATGTTATTTTCTAAGTCTAAAGATACAAATTATTTATTTTGAGTTATTAACTTTTTTTTATGAATAGCTTACATTTTTAATAATATTGTCAATTAATTTTTTTATAACTACAAATGTGGAGTACCTACTATATTAATTTATAACAAGTCTGAGTTTTATTTTTTTTTTACATATTATGTTATATTTTAAGTTTGAACTCTAATACATTGAGGTATTAAAGCGATGATATTATTATCATAAGATTTTTTTTTTCAAATTTATAAAAAATCAAATTTGTGTCAAAATATGTTATGTTATTAATTTATGTAAAAGAAAAAATGACTGAATATGATAACTGCATTTTAAATTCCTAATGTCACTAAAAATTATAGAGAAAATTATTTTTTTTCTATTATCAGTTATTTATATGAATATTACACATGCATATTGCACTTTTACGTTTTGCGTGTACGTAACTATTAGTCATGGTCCATAGAGACTATCAGATTTTGGCGGTCGGTCGCAGTGCTCCTTCGCCTTAAATAACAAACAACGTTTAGATCACACAATCAACGAGTACCTACAACAAATATTTGATCCATATAAATAAAATAAAATATTCATCAAGTATTTTTAATAACCACCAAGGCATTAAATTATAATTATATTGTAAACTATTTTATTTTACTTTTTTTTTGTAAAAAATAACAAATTTTTAAGTTTTTTTTATACGTTATTATGTAAGAAAATTAAACGAACTTAAAATAATAATAAAATAATAATAAAACCCAACACTTTTCAAGAACCTTGTATAGTTTATTACATTTGCAAACGTTATAAGTACGAATATTAAAAAATATATGAATGTTTTATTTACAAAATAGTTTGGAAATTTTCGCTTTTTGACGAATTTCGTAGCAGTTCTAACTTTAAACGATCATAAAAAAATTATAATAGACTAACACTCAATTTTTTCTTGAATTACACTACAAACATCATATGAGTAACCTACGTATAATTTTTTTTATAAACGTTTATAGAATATACCTAACATACATTTTAAATGTTTATAAACAGCTTTAAAAATTACAAAAAATTTCAAAAATGATAGCTATAAATGTTTAGAACATTTTTAAATAAACAACTAGTACAATTTCAAATGTCTACCCTTTTTTTAATTACAGCATAATAATAAAATAGATTTTATAGTAAATTGACTTTTTTCTTAAATTCCTGTTTTATCTTATTTTTTTTTGTTTTCCCCAATTATTATGATAATTATTCGGAACAAGTTACACACTCAAAAAATAACGTAATTGTCAAATAATTAAATATAAACTAAAAATAAAATTAAAATAAACTTTTATTATTACGCTCAAAATCTAAAAATCAACTTCTATGATCATTAATAAATTATAGGTATCGACCTATATTGTTTGTGATATTATACTATAATATATTAATGTAGACTTATATTGGTACCTTAACATAAAATCATCTAATAATGTATATACCCAGTTATTGTATAATATCGTTTACGTATTTATACTATATAGATAACTGATAAATAATGACTAGGGCTCGGATTTAAAAGCATAATAAATAATAAAAAAAGTACAAGATTTTGTAAAAAAAAAGCAAAAATTAAGCATATTTATTTTTCTAAATAGTACAAAAAAGCATGACTAAAAATTAACATGAATTAGGAATTCAAGGAATCTTGTATACAATTTTTAAATCTTAGACAGAAATAGAAACATTTTTATACATTTTTAACTAAATATAATTTGCTAATTTTCATCATTTTTTACGAATTTTGTCAAAATTCTAAGTTTAAACTCTCATAAAAAATTATTGTGGATTTATGCTCAACTTTTTTTTTGATTTCCACTAACAACAGCTTACAAGGAGCGTTGTATTACGTTTTCAAGTTTTTTGACGAAGTGAACATTTTTTTATCGACTTGGGCTAAAGTTTAACCAAAATCAAAATATTTCGAATTTTTTATGGTGTATAGAAAATTCTTACATAAATATTCAGTGAAAATTGCATTTATCTGCGTTCATTTTTGTTAGAGTTCCACTAAAATCCAAAATCGATTTTTTCGAAAAACTTCCCCATTTTCCCTTCATTTTTCTGTTTGTTTTTCCTGTTGCTTTTGAAAACTATTGGAAATTTTAAATTTTGACCTCCCGAATGCACCAACTAGATTCACTTTCCTACCAGAAAAGCTGATATTGGAGAAAATCAAAGTTTTTTTACTGCAAGAAACCGCGACGATAGACTTAAAAAAAAAAAATGAATATAAAAACATACATTATTGTAAAATCAATACATTCATCGCTCCGCTTAAAATCTAAAATAATTAACTACAGTGTATTTTGCAAGATTTGCAGTAGTGAAACTGACTCTATTGTCAGACAAAACGTTTTTATATAGAAAACGAACGCTTTACGACGTAGAGTCTACGTGGATACTGACAATCTACAAACGTGTTTAATACATTTAAGAATCAAGCCGATAACGAAAATAGTAATAATCTAATATAACAATTTAGTCTCAGTATTCCAGGTTTTCAAATTTCTTATTAATTAAATTAAATTTTGTTTGTTAGTGCATAACAAACATATAATTAAATATATGATTCCAGAGCTGGAATAACTGAAAAAATAAAACTTAATTTACTTATAAAAATAAGAAAATAACTCAATGAAAGTGAAAATTCAATTTTGTAAAAATTTGAACTTCAAACGCTGATAAAAATGTAATTCGACTTCCTAGTAAATATATTTTTTTTTTTTTTGAAGATAGACTAACAATAAGGGACCTTGAATTACATTTTCAAGTTTTTTGACCAACTGAAAATTTTTTTATCAAATTTGTCAATATTACCAATTTCCTTCAGCCCGGCTCCCATAGAAGGCTTGTTCCTGAATAAAACCACCTATTCTCACTGATTTAGCCATTTGCCCTATGTTTATGTGATTTTTTTTGTCGAAAATCCGTTCAACATACTACATACTTTAATAAGTACAGAAAAAAAATTGAAAGCAAAATAGCAGTTACTAAATTGAAAACTGCAGTATGAATTTTAAACTTAATGGAATATAATTATTCTAACATTTTAAAATTTTTTAAGAATTTTGTTAGAATTTAAACTTGAAAAGTTCCACAGCTTATTAAAATTAATTTTTTTTAAATGTAATTTGTTCTAGGAACAACTAATTATGAATAACATTTAAATTTTCATTAAAAGTTGTCAAGCTTTTTGACCAAGCATTACAATTCGCTTTTCTAATTGCCTATTAAATGGAGCGAGTTTGGTAACAGAGAATAAACTTGACGACGAGTAACGAGTAATTTCCCCAATGTAATCCTGCACACTTTAGGTATCAACAAGTACAAGACTTACCAGATATAGGAATATAGTAATTTTACGAGTTCTGTCTTTTTCAACAAATTGATCACGTTCAGTTCAATAATCCTTTTCACGGGCAATAAAAGCTTCCTTGAATGTGAATATTCAACAAAAATTAATTAAATACAATAAATCTTTAGTCGTAAGCAAATTGTTCTGGTTGGAAAAATGAAATGTGAGAAACGTACGACGTCGTACGATGTCCCTTTAGCTATATTGATTTTTTAATTAAAGTAATGTGCGTCTGCGCTTCTGCTGGTATGAAGAGAGAAGAAGTCGACCGACAAAGAAGACAGAGCTATGATTTAGCACCTTCGATCGTATTCTATGGGTGGAGCCATTCCCATATCTTGCCCGGGTTCACAATTTGACGCACACTCAAGCGACGAGTCTCCGGGTGAATCGTGCCATCTACGTATGTGCGACTATACTACTATAGTCGTCACTTATTTACACTTGAGGGTTGGATAAATATACGAGAGTTTACATTAAGCAGTCTATAATTTATAATGATTTAAGGTTAGCACAGTAGGTATGGGAGATAACAATGGAGTTGGAAAATAGGAGTTGACTATTATAATAAAATTGAATATTACCAATGTAAAATTATTGATTACCTATATCAATTAAAATTGATAAGTGACATGGGTTTTTATATTTATCTTATCCTATTATAATAATTTGTAAATGTGAAAGTAATAAAGTATCTCTGTCTATTACCTTTCCACAATTCCACGGCGGAAATGCTAAGGCAATTTTAATCAAATTTAGTATGGCGATAAAGCTTGAGAGAGTACCTAAGTAGGCTTCTTTTTTGGATTATATATTAGTAGGTAATAACTTATAGTTATTTATGATTATAGTTATACTGCTATGCAAGTAAAGCCACGGGAAATAACTTGTTTGTTATGAAATCTGTTGAATATCGATTTAAAATATACATACAGTTAAATAATATTGTATAATACCTAGACATGCACAAAAGTTACTGATATAGTAAATATTTATTATTTAAGTTTATTATTACAACATTGAATTTCACAAAAGCGCGACATAAAAGTTTTTCTCGTGCATCTATATTTTACTACTGTATTATAATATTTAACTATTTCGTTCACTTAAAAATCCAACTGGTGATTTTGACGTTAAATGGGAATAACTTTATACATCTATACAACTACAACATATGGTTAAAGCTTACGAAACCAGACGTAAGTGAATGGTATTCAGTTTCCTGAAATGTATTATACTATTATAGTGTTTCATATAATAATATATTAGGAAAGAAACACTATGTCAAAATTAGTAAAATTACCTGTATATTTTAGAGTTTTTTGGCGGAGCGATGAAAGTACTGATTTTACGATTTTTTTTCTTTGAGTGTCATCACCTTTTAGTTGCACTAAAAATGCTGCATAAAAATGTTCAACTTCAGTATATTTTCTGATTGAAAATTAAATATAGTTATTACTTTTGAGAGGTCATAATTGAAAATGTTCAAAACGGTTTTTAAAATCATCAAGAAAAGAAAAAAAATAAGGAAAACAGGAATTTTTACACAAAATCGATTTTTTTCTTCATGTACCTAACTCAAAAACGAATAACTGGGTTTATTTATAGTCTATTTGGGTAAATAATTAGGTATTTGAAATGTACACCATATTTTTTTTTTCATCAATTCATAAACTTGATAAAATTTTCGAAATATTTTGATTTGTGTTGAGCTGTTAGTTTTTTTAGTTTGGTTTTCTATAAATATCAATACAATTTTATTTGTTTGATCAAAAAGCTTGAATATTTAATACAAGGCTTCTGATATAATTTTACAATATCAACTTAAGAATATTTAAAATGCTAAGCACAATTTTGTTTAATAAGCATTTAAAGTTCAATTTTTGAAAAATGTATCAAATTGATAATTTACAAATCATTTTGTATTGAAATATTTATAAAATTCTCAACTTTTATAGCTAAGGATCGAAAAATTAAAAAAAAAGTTTTTCACAAGCAGTAACTGAAAATCTAAAAAAATATATCAACACAGCTTTTTACAATAGTTATTTTATGATCAAATTAGGACAAAATAACACATTAAATAATCAAGTATAATGATTTGTGTTATTTTGTTGTAATTTAAAAATATTATTCGTGGGTACTTAAAAATATAATTAGATTTTATACACACAACGAATTTTCAAACTTAATTTTTTTGGCAATAATGAATTTAAACCAAGTCTGTAAAATAACGGTAGTACTAACAGGGCCGCACAGTGGTCTGAAACGTTATTTTAGGCGTTCAAAAGTCCTATTCCAAATTTATCAAAAAAAATTTAAAAAAATGTTAAAACCTTATTATCATATGTTCCTTAGCTCGAATATAAAATTTTACAATCCTACATTTATTTTTACCATGTGTATAATTATTTGAACATGGACAATTGTACGTTTTATACGATTTTTTCGTTATTTTTAATGAAACTTTATTTTTTTATTTATCAGGGAAATATAATTTTTTTTTTGAATTTTTTTTTTTATGTTATTTCCTATATGCGTATTAATTATATTAGACAGGTAAAAAAATATTTATTAAATTTTTTTTTTTACAATCCAAAGTTATTTGGAAATATTTTAAATTTTAAGATTTTTATTTTTTTCTGAAGCGTGTAAATAAAAATTACTCAATTTTATCCAAAATCTGATATGTACATAAAATAAAGAATATTCCCAGGATTTTGAAAATGTTATTTTTTTTTTGCGTCCATAGGGAGTTATAGCGTACAGAAATTATTTCTGTAAGGTTTATCGTAATATTTGCAACAAAACATGAATTTTTTTATATTTCTTATTTTTCGTCCACACGTCATACATGTACATAATATTTCAAAATATATAAATGAAGTGTATCTATCTTACTTATTTACCTATGTAATATGTTGTACATTTATATTTTTAAATTATTAAATAGGTAAATTTATGTCACGTATCTATATAATTTATTTTTGAAATTTTAAAAAAGAAAATTATAATTATTAATATCATATGTTTATTCATTTTCGTTTATTTCCATTTCTGAAAACGACGAATTTAATGCATTTGTACTTTTATCTGAGTACTCAGGAAACATAAATAAGTTTTGTAAATCATCACTGAATGTAAATCGACATTTATTCGGCAGTTCTCTAATGGACGATATGTATGGATCTGATGAGACGAGTAGCATGTGTATTAAATCTTTATTGGTATTTAATCTACTATTTTTTCTTGTATGATTTTGCCTTATTCGTTTGTAATCTTTATTTCTAGCTTCTTGGGCTTCTTCAGAAAGTTGTCCTGCAAAAAATAAATATATAAAAATATTATTTTAGTAGGTATATAAAAAAAAAATGTTTACCAATAGGCAAAATGGCGAATTTTATAACGTCAGCTCCATGAATAAGTATTTTGTGTACACTTGCCGGCATATAGTACCAAGGATAAAGTTGTACAAACAATGTAGCCGTGGCCAAAGCATATTCATCAAACGTAATTGGATTAATTTTACGTCCACTAGCAATTACAGATAATATGTTCCCAAAACGTTGGAGTAATGTAAAATCAATTCCAGTTATTTCTGCGCTCTTTTCTGGGTTTTTAAAAAATCTTCTTGCCGTGTTACCATCGTTTGTATTTCCTTTCCCTGAAAATATATTTGTCAGAGTAAATAAATCTGCGGTACATAATTCATATTTCACCAAATTAATATTAGTTCGTTTTTACCTTGTAGCACAACATCAACCAATAAACCCATTTCTGTGCGAAAACGTTCTTGAATGTTTTTTTTTCGTTGTGCAGAACTTAGCTTTTGTACTGGTGTTCTAACCTAAAATATAATTTTTAATGTTTAATATAATTATTGATTAAATATATTTTGCATATTATAACAATCTTACATACTTGCCAAGTCTTACATTCCAAACGATATGAAACGTGTAACAAGCATTCAAAGAATCGTATCCATGCATGTAGTGTGGACAGTCCAAATCTCAACGATTCGTGGTTAATTAATCTTTTTTTTACTTGTTCAATATTATTCATGTCTTTTGGAGAAGAACCACAAATGTAACATTTTTGACTTGAGGTGTCTGTCATGGAGTTACATACCTTTATGATAATATCACAAGTAAATAATGATTTTAAATAAATATTTCATATTTTAAAAATATATATACTATTATATAACTCATTTACCTTTCCGTCAACCATTGTAAATAATAAAGTATGCTTAACTTTTACTTCTTTACCATTAAATATTATGTGTGAAGCCAACAAATTTTGTATTTGGTCTTCAATACCATTTACTTCATGTAATGTAGTAACCTTCGTTTCTTTTTGAAATTTAAACTTGATTGGTCTACAAAACCGTGTAGAAGAAGTTCTTCTATTTTTCCATATTATATGTTTTTCATTGTTTTCATTAAAAGAGTGCAACTGGAGAGGAACAATTGAAAAAAGAAATAAATCGCTGTCAGAGCATTCGTTTGAATCACGATACAGTTGTTTATATAGTGACTGTCCATTACTTCCATCACAACCCCATTTATAAATAATTTCAAATTCTTTTAAATAATTTTCATTAAAATTTATTGAGGGAATTTCAAATATTCTTTTTGAGGTGTGGTTAAGAAGATCCTGCAGTTTTATTTCACAAAAAGTTTCAGATACTATACAATTTTCAGGATAACACAATGATTTTGCTGCAATAATTGTATCGTATGGTGGATAGATATCAGCATTATGTTGTTTCTCTGTTAATCTTATATTCAAATATTGATTTTTCGTTAAATCATTTTCAATAAAAAATGCCAACGCTTCATCAGCCGTAAGTGCTATGATTTTTGAAGAGTTTAATTTGGCGTGAGACTTCAAAAGATCTGAAGCTTTATCAGATGATGTTACCTCTTTAAAAAGTTGGGCCATATTTCGCTGTCCAGCCATTGAAAATTTATTTTGTGAAGCGTAATGTATTTCAGGAGTCGTCATAGTAGAATTAGCTATCGAAATATTATTTTTTCGTCTTTTAGAACTATCTGCACATTCGTTAAAATTTTTAATAGGTCTACCAATGTTTAACGACGTTGAAACATTATTATTATTTTGATTAGGTATTTTGAAGTATGAATCAAGCCATTCAGTATGAATTTTATTAAATTTATTATTATTCCGGCAAGCTTTTGTCCATTTTTTTGATAATGCTAAAGAAAAATTTAATATTGCACTTTCTATTGTTTTAATATGAACACTGTTCCACTTCAAACCATTGAATTTATTTTGAATAAAAATAAACAATAATTGTCTTGTACTAACAGTTGTCACAGATTGCATAGAACATTTATTACGCACAACTTCATACAGTTCACGATTCAAAATACATTTTTTACGCTTATTGTTAGTTACGAGATCAACTGAAAATACGTTATATAAACCGACTTAGCTTAATTATATATACCAACAAATATTAAAAGTATATGTAGATATTCTCTTACCTTCAAATTGACTATCCATTATATCAAATATAGCTTATATTTTATATTATACTATACAAATTACTTAATTTAATAGGTAAGTAATATTTTACTAAAAATACTGTCGTTTCTACTGCAGTCTACACAATGACTAAAGACAAGACGTTCAAATGTATATTATCAATATAATTTAATTGGTAGGTAATCATAAAATTATCTTATCTGTTTATGACATAAAAATACCGAATTCAAATACCAAAGTTCATAAATTTCCTACACAATTCATGTTTTGTTGCAAATATTACGATAAACCTTACAGAAATAATTTCTGTACGCTATAACTCCCTATGGACGCAAAAAAAATAACATTTTCAAAATCCTGGGAATATTCTTTATTTTATGTACATATCAGATTTTGGGTAAAATTGAGTAATTTTTATTTACACGCTTCAGAAAAAAATAAAAATCTTAAAATTTAAAATATTTCCAAATAACTTTGGATTGTAAAAAAAAAAATTTAACAAATATTTTTTTACCTGTCTAATATAATTAATACGCATATAGGAAATAACATGAAAAAAAAAATTATATTTCCCTGATAAATAAAAAATAAAGTTTCATTAAAAATAACGAAAAAATCGTATAAAACGTACAATTGTCCATGTTCAAATAATTATACACATGGTAAAAATAAATGTAGGATTGTAAAATTTTATATTCGAGCTAAGGAACATATGATAATAAGGTTTTAACATTTTTTAAAATTTTTTTTGATAAATTTGGAATAGGACTTTTGAGCGCCTAAAATAACGTTTCAGACCACTGTGGGCCGTCCCGATAGACAAATCATGGTGGGCGGGGTTGGGGGGTGGTTTGATTCATAATTTGACAACTCAAAAAAAATAAATTTATCCTTTCGCTCGACAACTACCTGCCACCTGCAGGTTACATAGTAGTCAGTAGACAAATTTTACACAATATTACAACATATTAAATATTTTATTATGTTCTTCATTTTACTATCTCTTAATTCTTATGCATATATATATTTTCATCATATCTTGATAAGTGTATAAGGATACAATATTTTCAATTCCAAAATTTATAACACTGTTGACTGTTATACATTTACTATATTACCTATAATATTATAATTTAATAATATAATATAATATTCAAATTGTATTTTTATATCAACAAATAAATATTATAATGCATATTATATTTATAATAAACTCAACACTAAATTTGTATACGTCAATTTTTTAAAACTAACCATTGATGTGGTATTTTATTTATATCCAAAAGGTCAACAATATCTTTTTCTACTCCCAATACAATTCAAGAGTTTAATCTCTCATCAGAAATTGTTGACCTAAGATGTGTTTTAATACATTTTAGTTTACTAAAAGATATTTCGTTTGATTCGACTGTTACAGGAGAAGTCAATGTTAAACAACAAATTTGGTTAGCGCATGGTAAAATATGCTTTACTTCTTCTGCTTTTTCCATTAAAGAATTAAATGGTAATGTTCTATCTTCTTGTAACATACTAAATAATATTTCTAGTTCTGTTTGAACTAAGTCTTAATCTAGAAGATTTTCACCTACACTGTTTGGTTTGAATAAAGAAATAGATTTCTTTACATTATCCAATGAAATAATGATTTTACTAAATGGTTGAGAAAATAATGTGAATAATGGTTGAATAGAAGAAATACATGTATAGGCAAATTTATATACTATTATAATTATATATAATACATTGATAGGTACTGAAGTCTAAAATATTATAATAGTATTTGTGTTAGACGGTTGGCAATCTGAAAATTAACTTATATTACCTTCATGTTATTATAAATTACAATATTAAAGTATTATAATATATTAATATATTTGGACTTAGTAGTATAATATACAAAATTATTTAAAACTGTCAATAAAAATTATAATTTTCCGAGTGTCAACTGCACAACTCAAATACTTAATGTATCAATGTGTCAACTGACATATACATATTGTACGCTTAGGGGGGTGGGACACCTCCTAAAACCCACCTTTGGGACAGCCCTGAGTACTAATAAAAATGTAGTAGAACTATAAAAAGTATAATAGTATAATAGTACAATAGTCAAATAAATTACTCTAATCACAATCATATCATCAAATATACTAAATTATCAAGTAATATTATTGGCTGTCAGGCCGTCTTCGTTCAGAGCTGTTTTTCATATACAATGATTTTATATTATTGAATTCAAATTTAACACCATCAATTTCAATGACCCACTTGTAACCTACTGTAACACTTAGCAAAATATACCTATTCCTTTTTTTTATTGCAATTTTAGGATTCTTTATATAAATAATACAAATAATAATAATATATTTTGAATAATTTAGGGTCGCTACTGGTTACACAATTTAGTATTGATGATTGAGATATTGATTATTTGTTTTACTCTTCTACTATGCTATACAAAATAGTTATTATGATTGAATTGAATTTTAGACCTGTATTTTATATGATTGTGTTAAAAATCTTTAATGGGGATTACGATGGGGTAAATCCAGGGGAATTATTTTATCACGGAAAGTTTTGACATTACTATACTGGGTACTAAATGATGAAATTAATACAACATTTGAATCATAAATAGTTGATATTTTTAACAGGCGACGAAGTGCACTGGGTTAGCTGTAAATATAGTTACAAGTATTACAATATTATAACTTATATTATATTTATAAAATTGTATTAAAAAAAGTGAACAAAAATAATTGATTAACAATACTAAAAAACTTTGTCAAAGCTGAGCGAAAATAAAACTACGTGTTATTCACATAATAATAATTATTGTTATATTATTATACTAAGAAATTATAAATGAAATGTCTTATATCATTCATAGAAGAGAGCTGGATCTGTTTTAAATGAAAAGCGATAAGCGTGATGCTTATCATCTATTAGTTACTTTATGTTCAAGGTAAAGAAGTAACTTTGTTATTTAAATATAATAAAAATTAGTTTTATTTACAATATTAACTAGATACATATTAGATTATTTTTATCTTATCTAGGTATTATGTAAAATGTGTTTATTTTCATCTGTATCTTGATAAATTTAAATAAAATTATCTGTATCTTTACTAGTTAAAATTTTCGTTCTCTATTCTCGACACTGTTTCTAAGTAATCACAGCTAATAAATTATGTAGAAACTAGAAGGAATACGAAAATAAACATTACGAAAGTATATTATTTTATTTGTTAAGAAAATGTAATCTCACACAATATTATTACTTACCATTACAGCAATATTGTTATAAAGTTTTGTAGTATGTTCTCAGTCTTTGTGTTATTGATTGGTAAATTGTTCGTCATATTCGTTTATATTTAGTAAAAGAAGACGTACGTATTGAGTTCATATTTTATTCAGCAACGCTGTGATGACGCTGTGTAGATATTATATTATATTCATATAACACACGAATAGCTTAAACTTAAAATTGAATAACTATGTTTGAAACCGAATAACAGTGTTGACTAATATTGCTATTTGCTAGTCAATAAGTAGTCATTCTCATAAGAACTAACACACAGTACTGAATACTGATAGTATGTAGGTACAATGAATGTTGTTAACTGTCCCTGCCGCCTGACTAAAGGCATGCGCACGGGGCTGCCACACCCGTGAAACCCTTCAACATAGGTACCTGCTTTAAATCGATAAAAGCCCGTTGTTAGGGGCGTCGCCGTTTTTCACCTAAATCGATCTTCGCGTAAAAAATAACTGTATTCTAATATTTTTTTAGATTTCTTAGTTACGGAGTAAACTACTTAAATGGAACCTTGTTTTAAATTTTCTAAATTTGACTATCTGGTAGATATTTTTTTTCGACGAAGGTAGACAAACTTTTAAAGAATCTTGGATCAAATTTTTAAATCGTAGATATAAAAAGAAAATTTTTTATGAATTTCTTACTAAATATAATTTGCTAATTTTTTGTGATTTTTAAGAATTTTGTCAAAATTCTAAGAAAAAAACGCTAATATTAATTGTACAATATGTTATAAGTTACAATATTAGTTCGTAATAAAATAATATATCAGTTACTAGCTAGACACGGCGATGAGTGATGAATAGCAATTGCTAGGTTTTTGTGGTTATGCGAGCAGTATATTAAGGTAGGCAATCATTCTGCGGTAGGTCGCGGATCCCGAGTGATGCGTACGTTAATGTCTAGTTTAACTATTACTTACTCTTAAAAATGCAAAAAAAATAGGACATAGCCAGACGCACTCAAAATTTTTTTTGTCTTTTATATATATTGATTCAAATACGAAAGAAATGCACCAAAAATATAACAGCGAACCATTCAATAACACTGTAATTTCGCTACGGGATGGGGCTGGGGTGACGACGATTTTTAAGTTTTCACGATTGCCGCCGAACGACGATCGCATAAATTTTGAAATGGTCGTACAAATTCATACAAATTACGTACTAAATATTGGTAAAGAAAATTTACGAAAATTCCTAATGGGTGGGGCCGGGGTGATGTACGTCTATCTAGTGCGATGTTCTAACACACTCAATTAAACTAGGAATGTACAAATTATTTTTATTAAATTTAAAATATTGTTAAAAAATAGAATTTTTGAAAGTAAATAGGGTGTTATACCTCCCTCTCCTTTAAACGATTTTTTTATAACTTAAGGCAGTAGTTTTAACTGATTATTACCGAGATTTGTGTAGCCCAAAAATTGTTCATTTATATTATTGTGTGGGTTCAAAGTATAAATATATGACATTATTTTGGTCTTATGACATAATGGTAATAACTAAAAACTACAGATAAAAACAATTGTTAAGACAGTCACAATCTCAATTTACATAATACAGGTTATTAAGGTTGTTACTTTTTCAAAAAACTGTTTATTGTTTGAAGGCTACATTAGTGTCATACAAAAAAAAAGAGATGTGAAACATCAAAAAAGTCATAATGTGATGGTGGTAACTACCAAATGACATAAATTCAATAAAATATACAAAAACATGAAACATACATATTTGTATTTTCATTATACGTATGTATCGTGAAACGAATATGAAACAAATCAGATTTTAACCATTATGTAGTTTCTTAGAAATATGCATAGTCATGAAGTTCTGAGCCCTGATCATAACAATCATAAGATTTTAATATTTATTCATTTTAAAAATGATCTTTTTATACATCCGTGTCTCGAAGTGTTTTGACATCGACTTTCTGCTTTGACTGATTGGTAAAGGAAAATACTTAACATAATTCGCTTATGCATGACTATGAGAATCAAATATGAAACATTTGTATATTTTTTTAATGTTATTTAGTTCAATATTTTTAGGGTTTAGCCAATTTGTCCAAACACCGCATAGAATCAACATTTATCGACGATGCCATGTATTTTATGACTTGGGTACATATTTACGAGTGGTACACACTACACAATAATATGTCAATATAATATAATTATATCACTTGGACGGCTAACCCTCACAGATGGTACGAGGCTTTGTATGTTCATAGGGGACGGAATATTTTATACAAAACACGACAATGACATATGTATACACCTATTGTACACGGTTTACTATTCTATAAAAGCTATATATATATATATACTAATTATATAGGTATATATGTATATAGTATGCATTATATGCATTTTATGGGTATACCCCATTTTGTTACCTTTTTTCAAAAAGATAGATTTCAAAACAGCTACGGTTGTGCAAATACGTATCAATACCCAAACAAGAACCGTTTTTAACAATGAAAATTCCATCTCGCTTCATAGTTCACAAAGACTTAGGACTATCTCAAAAGAGGAGCGTGGCTTTGCAATAGGCGTAACTAGGATTTTATAGTTACAGAGGCTTGAGTCCTAGAAAACTAATGCTCAAAATAATTTTCACACCCTCACCACAGTAAGCGTAACTGTACTCTAAAATCAAAATTAAAAATAAACAATAAAATGAAAGTATAAACTCATCATTAAAAATAAAATGTATATAATAAAATAAGTACAATACTTATTATAGGGGACTAAAACCCCACATAGAGGGTTCCCCTCCCTAGTTATGCCGATGCTTACTGGCTTAGTATGAGTGGAGATAGTACAAAGAAAGTGTCTATATTAATATTAACACGACGGCTACACATAATAAAAAGTGGTTAGGCCATGAACATGTACTGATAGAGTGTTCCGCAGAGATATATTTACATGATATATTATATAAATATTTACATGATATATTATATAAATATTTTATATATATATATATAAATTATAACATAATATATTAACATCAGCATTGAGTTTAAGTCCCGTAGGACCAGGGTCGTATGCATGGACTAATTGCTTCTCGATGTACCTTCGTTTGTCAGTTTCCATGTTGTCGGCGGCGGTGAGTGTCGACGGTGACACCTCACTGGACATCACGATCACAGCATAAGTTCCTGTTACAAATATTCTGATGTTGATGATGTTTGATCGTTTTTATTTTATGCAGTTTTTCCATTATTTTTGTGTAGGTACTATGATTCATAACGTGGTGGTTTTTAAGACCTCGGGGCTTGTACCTATAACTACTTACTTCAGAACTGTAACCTAACCTATAATAGATATTATATATTTTTTTGGATTTTAGGGGGAGGGGCTTAAATCTTTTTTTACAAAATAAGAAGTGGGACAGTTGAAAAATTTCCAATCATTATGGGGAGGGGCTAATCCCCCCAATGGTTACGGGACATTTGAGGTCGGCTTTTTTTTCGTGCCATTTTCGATCCATTAATTTCTATTTACCTGACTATGCAATTTAAGGTGCTATGTATAATATTATATTCTAAATACATATTATATGAAGAAAATATGTTTAAAAAGTTTAGTATTATTATTTATACGGGATAAATAGATTTGTGATACAGCCATTCGGGCGATTATGAATATTCGATGTCATAATCGATAATTTAATAATGTTTGATATATTTATTATATCTGTACATTTTATTATTATCCTAAAACATCGTCGGTAATATTTACTCAGTTTTTAGAATTGTATAAGCATTGGTAGTATTTGGTACAGTTCGATCTGTCAGTATTACAGTGTTTTAGTGCTAAAATTTAAATTTAAACGTATTAAAAATTAAAAATTAAAATATATTATTATATGAGTTTTTATAATAATAATAAGCTTTTAAAAGTAAGAAAAAAAATGTCAGTCCCAAGCCTCGAAAAGCGTGAAGGGAAGTTAAAATATAATTAAATAGTAAATATATACATAGTGGCACAAATTAAGTTCACTACAATACATTTATATGTATTATATATAGCGTCCAAATTTTATAGTCAGGTAAATAGAAATATATTGACCGCAGATGGCACAAAAAAGGTGCCGACCAAATAAAAGCCTATAAAATGTTTGGAATGAAAAAAAAAGAAAGTATATACACATTGTGTTGCTTATCTGATATCGTACATCAATATTGAAAATTAATATGCCTAGTAAAGATTGTTGGTTCAATATATCTAGGACCTATCTACCTATATCTACAAGAAATCCGTGGATAATTATTTAGTAATGACTAGGTAATGAATACCTACTGATATGAATGTTTAAGTGACCATCTTGTAATAATGCTCAATACGTCTTATGTACTTACTTATAGGCTATACTTAACTACTTAACCCTAACCATGGCAGCCAGAGCCAATAGATTTAGGTACTCATTATAACTTATTCATTAGTAATTGCAGGTCGTCGGTACATTTCATATTTTCAGTATTTTATTGTGAATGTTTGCAGTGCCCACCTAATTCCTAAGCCTAACAATATATCCTTATACTTAATGTCTAAATATTATTATCAATACCTAATCACCTATTACGATATTATTCCAGAACTGTTTTTTTATTTTATTTTAACATTTAATGCGTATATATTTTATTCATAACACAGTGTCAGTTAAATTGTTATACATGCATTATTATTAAATATATCCTATAGGTCTGCAGCGGTTCCCAACCTTTTTAGTTGTGCAGACCACAAATTTTGTAAAAAATATCTCTGAGGCCCACTTATATACGTATTACGTAAGCACGTATATACGGCTATACGGCAGTTATAATAATATAATAATATTATATGGTTTACGGCCCAGTATCAAGCTGCTAGCGGCCCACAAGTGGGCCTCGGCTCATGTATAGGGAACCGCTGCTATGGGCAACGTAGATCACATTCTTGTGAAATACTGAATCTATAAACTTTAAGGATTGGCAGAACAATTACTAAAATATGAAACAAGCCAACTTTGTCATAATTGACTTAAGTCTTATGATTGAGAATTGAGATTCAGTTAACGAATATTTATTTAACTTACTAATTTTTAAAAATGTATTGTATACGGCAATATACGGACGGATTTGGTCCAGCATGTCTTTACACATTCTTATTTCCTGATAGAATGAGAGACTTGTATTTAAAAGGGCAGCCTTAAACTTCAGAGAATAATATAACTCAGGATAGTCCAACCTTTTGTAGTAAGAGTGACCTGTACCTATAATAATAACACGCGCGCCGGTTACCTACAGTACTTAACACACTGTACCCACCGACCGACTTGTGTATTAGGTGTGTAATTATGTATAGGGACTCTAGAAGTGGACCGGATCGCCGATGAAGACTATCTAGTGCTAGCATGCGGTGGGTGCGTAAGTGTGTATACTGTGGGTGTGTATTCTTATCCTAATGGACAAATATTTAACTTAGATAATAAAATGGTAACTACAATTATTCGTGTTTGGTTGGCTGTATTGCGCATTACACAATTAATTTACAATATATATATAATTCACAACACCGACGTTTAAAAATATGAGGGTAATTTAGTATAATGGCCCTTGTGGCCTAACAAATTATAATTATAAATTACGGCCCTACTGGCCCAACAGCTATCTAACACTACTACTAATAATAATATATAAATATAACTCACAAATATCACGGTACACGGTACACGGTCACGGGCCAGCTGCTACCTGTGCTAACAAAAATGGTAATTGACACACACACGAAATAATAATGATTAAATGTGGTTATTATATAATATATATTGCTCTCGCGCAATATATAATAAAGGTAAAAAAAGGTGGCGATTGGCGCCCAAAAACACCATAGAAGAATAATAAAAAAGTGGTGATTAGCGCACACAAACGAAATATAATAATAAATTAAAAAACAGCGATTGTCGCAAAAAAATACAATATAAAGATTATAAAAAATCGGTCAAGTGCTTGTCGAACTCGGTTCCGTACCATTATCTATAAGAAAGGCAACAAAATCATGTCTGTTGTATGGGAGCCCCACTTAAATATTTATTTTATTCTCGCTTTTCGGATAGTCCTGATAAAATCTATTGCTCAATTCGAAATTGTATCTATAAAGGGCTATGGTAACTAAAGAAATTTATTTGAGGAAGGAGAAAAAAAATTATTTAATTCTGAAGTAAATAAAATAAATCAATATTCAGCAAAAAACGAGTAAAAAATCACGTTTGTTGTATGGGAGCAACCTTAATTATTTATTTTATTTTATTATTAATATTTGTTGTTGTAGTGGCAATAGAAATACGTTATCTGTAGAAATTTGAACCGTCTAAGTATCTCGGTTCGCGAGATACAGCCTGGTGACAGACGGACGGAAGGAAGGGCGGACGGACAGCAAAGTCTTAGTCATGGGGTCCCGTTTTACCCTTTGCGTACGGAACCCTAAAAAGCTCTGTCATTTAATTTAAACTAATCATGAGTTACAATAACCAGAAAAATGTCCTGTCTACTATTGATTTTAATTTATTGAACAATAATATCATTAAATATATCTAAAAAAATATTCAAAAAGTATACTTAGGTAGTACACATTTATATTTATTTTTTCATTGCATCATTGCTACGTATATATTTTGTCGATAATATAATATAAGTGACCTGCATAATATACTTAGGTACCTTTATAATTATATATTGTATGTGTATAATATACTGTGAAAATGGTACATACACTTAAGGCCCCATCATAATTTGCACATATATTATCTGTTACTAACAATTTTGACGCTTCGTAACCTGCATACCATATAAGCATGGAACCAAAGGTGCAGGTAGTACCTAACTAGTTAAAAAGTTAAGAGTTAAGTTACAATAAGTTACTTTTTTTGATTACACTTTAAAAAGATAGAATGCTAGAAAATAACTTAGTAACTAAGTTATTTCATTTTATAAATAATTGTAACTTAAATTAATTATTTTGTTTCAATGAATGTTATTTGTAAAAACTTATTTACTGATTTCTGATATTGTGAACTGTATAATTTTTACATTGATTTTCAACATAAACTTCGTATTCTTATGTAAATATCGTTAAGACTTTTAGGCATTGAGACTTATACAATTTACAAATTTTTATTCAATATTACAACAAATTTCTAAGCAAGTTATAAATTTGCTTCAAGTTGTAACGAATTAAAAAACACCAAAAAAAATATTATAAGAAGATGGAGATGGGATCGAAAGTACACAAACGCCTAAAACCCTAAAAAGTGACAGTTTTTTAGTTGTTATGTTTTATTACTAGACAATAGACAATCAAGTTCCTGACTTATGTATAAAACTATAAACATAATAATTGTATTTATGTCTACAAATTAAAAGATTAGGTACAAGTATAAAGTCGTAATATTAATTATATAAATTATCGTGATGTCTCTTTTTTAACATGTTTTTTTTTCAAAATATAACTCATGGCAACTAAAAAAAAAACAACAAATAATTTACAAACAAATACAATAAATCTACTCTATCCATTTTATTACGTAAATTATAAAAATTAAAATTTTTTAAACAAATTTTAAAATGAATAGTCGTACTGAATGTTCACCGAGAATTATAAAAAGGACAACCACCAAAGAAAAAACAGACGATGCATCAAAATATGGATTTTATCGACAGATTAACCATCTATCCATTGTAAAGCTGGATAATGAAACAGGTATTATAAAGAAAATAAGATTAATACGGAGTGTATTTACGTTGAAAATATTTTAAATGTATAATAATATGATTTATTCTAGACAAAATGAATTATTCTTCGTGGCTAACTCGATTAGATAACGAAAGTTCAGATTTAAAAATGCATCTTATCAAAATCTTATTTATATCGTTGAGAAGTGATAGATCTTTTCAAATGTTTTTAAAACCTCCACCCGATGATCTTAAGGATTTAGAGTTGAAGTCTGATAATACGGTAACATGTTCAGCTTTTTTCATTTATTTAATTAATCAATTTAATAATCGCTATAAATCTATATAGATGGATATGGTTAAATACTTACAAGATAATAATATAGTTGATGAATCGTTAACTAATGAGGAGAAAAAACAAGAGATTAAACACAAACGTTCTGCAGCTGTAGCTACAAATATGCGTTCTTACACAACAATTAAAACTTCACCATACTTCGTACAGTCGTTCTATGTAAGGTCAGATTGGCCAATTTATACATGGTACAATCCAACGTCTATTCAATTGCCGACTAGCCATGATCATAACCTATGGGAAAAATTCCTAAATCGTTTTAAAATTGTAACCGAGTATGTTTTATAATGAAATCTTTTACAATAAATCAACTCATTAAATAACTAAATATTAAAAATTTTCAGGGATAAAAATGCCAGCAGTAAACACAGAAACGAGTAATTATAATCAAATTAAAGTAATAAACTATTAAATATTTATATTTCCATGTTTTTTTTTTTTGTAGGTGTGATGATATTATTCCAATTGACCAAGTATCAAAAGAAGTTATGACTGCTTTTAATTGGCATCCTTATAGTATACTAGGTAGTGAAGAAAATAGACCCAAAAGAACAGCAGGTTCTATTGGAATTGACGTGTAAGTAATTCAGATATAACTATTTTATTTTGAAAGTAACATTTTTTTTTCCAGTGATGTAGCAAACCAACAATGTAACCAACAGCAAATCGACGATGCTGCATTTGCAATAGTGTATTGTAAAGTGTTCCCTGGTAATAAGGTATTAAGCCAAAGAATGTATTCTGCTACACTAATTCCGGATGCAAAATTTATTTTCAAAATGACGGGTGTAACATTAGTTAATTATTCCAATCTTAAGTTAAAAAAGGACGAAACGCTACCATTTACTTGCAAATTAAAACAAAGAAAGCGGGCTGTCAAAAACAGCTGTGAAGTTAAAGCATGTGTGACACCGTGTGAAAAACCAATGATGACTATTCATTGCGGTAAACCACAGTTGCCAAGCTCAACAATAGAAATACAATATGCAAGTCAAATTATTCAGGATAAGACACCTACAAATGTTGTTTCAACTACAAATAACAATGAAAGCGATTCCAAATTTAGTAATCTGAATAAGACGTATCAGGAATGTAAGTCCAGCTCAAAATGTCTGAAGAGAACTCCAAAGAAAACGAAGTCAGTTGAATGCTGTAAATTTCCTAAGGAAGTCGACTTGACCGTTAACGATAATAGCGAATCGAAAGATCGAAAAAATTGTTCGACAGTATTAAACGCAGGCAGATCGTCGTTCAACGACAGTTCGAATTGCGATTGGACCGTGTCCAGTGTTGAGATATCGATGAGAGAACCCGATCAGGCTTGCAGCAGTATACCGTCGGCCACAAAAGCATCGAACTGCAATCAAAACTGCAAGTCGATGTCGTTGGATCAAATAGAGCGCGTCGAACCGGAAGATCAAAATGCACGGCAATGCAGCGATGTGCAGCAGACGGTGGCCACTCCCCCACACCAGAGTCCAAAACCCACAGAAAGCTTCCAAGAACCACCGCAAGAACATCACAATCGACCGTCTCTCGACAATCGTGAAGACACAAACTCGGAACGGACAGGGAACGACGGCGCGGACAAAATTTCCAGCAGTAGTCAGCGTGGAACGCCTTCGGGGCAGAGGATGAGCGCCCCCGAGCAGCGCGACAGGTGTGCAAGTGCACGTGGTTTGACACCCAATGACGGACGGAGAGTAGGACAGTGCCCTGCCAAAGATCAAAACCACTCGTGTCCGGCAGCATTTGCGGAACATCCGCCGTCGACGCCGAAGCGGCCTGACACTTCAGGTGTGTCGTATTCGGACAGAAGCGCCAGCCAATTGCAACAACAGCAACAGCAGCAACAGTCTACGGGGCCTAGCAGTGATAATAATAGATCCGATACAGCCGCTGCCGCTGCCTGGAATCCAGACGTGAGTAGCTATTCCGCGTTTTCAGACAGGCACATGGCAAATGACCTTTCCCGGTTTCTGACGTCCGAAAGAACGGTCAACGATTTTCCGGCGGCGGTAATGAATTCACGGCCATCGTCGCCCTTATCGCCGCTGCTGCCAGCCAACGATTTTTACGCCGCAGCAGCCGCAGCCGCTGCCAACAACGACAACAACCTGACGGGCGACAGCTTCGGTGGGGAAAGCGATTGGTCCGGCGAAGATGGGGTCGATGGATGTCAATCGTGCAACATGAAGACGAACCGATTCCGCAACGACCTTAGCGCGGAATCGCTGTCTACATTAACTTCGACCGACAGTTCGATTGAAATGCGGATCGAGGCTCGTATGCAGCCCCTCGGCCGCAATGTGAATTACGCGCGTCGGAGGGAGGAAAACCTGTCGATAAGTAACAACGATCGATATCCGTTCGACGACAGCGTGTCGGATAGCACCAGCGATGTCAGTTTGCCACACCACGACCGCACTGTCGATGATGTCTGGCCAACCGCTTACGATCTCGTCGAGGACGTGAGCATGCCGGGCTCGTTGGTCACCGGGCCTTGGTCGTTGTCGATGAGTGATTCGAGAAGCGGCCGAGTTCAGGAATTCGGTGACGCCAGAGCCTCTGATCCTTACGACACGTCCTGTTCGGAGGGCGGTAACACGTCCGGGCGGGATGACTACGACGATCGTCCGATGCCGCGCCACAACTTCGATGGATCAGAAACGGACGACGAAAGCGCTGGTGCGGTCCCTCTGCGCAGTAGAAATTACTGACAAAACTAGCAGGACGTTCACATTATTATTTTTATAATATAATACAATACAATTATTTTAAGTATATCACTTACGATTTTTGCTTTTCAGTTATTATAACTGCTTTTTTAAGGGCATTAAAGTTCAAGTGCGATCTCTAGTATTAATGTATTATGAGAGCAGTAAAGGTAAGCAATTTAAGAACGGCATTCGATGAGTACCAAACCATTCCCGCTGTCGAAAAACATCATATAAAATACATGCATAGCAATAGGATCCCAAAAATATCTACATATACGAGCACATGAATTATTAAATCAGACATTTTTCGAAATGTATTCCGCTATTATTATTACGGTTATTACTTACTAGGTAGATAAACGAGTATACCTACATTTTTTTTTTTGATCACACTGTAGAATTATTGTTTAATAATAAATTGTTTCATAAAAAAATTGGATTATATATTCCGAGTGTATATCGTTGTGTATAACAATTAGTTGGTGACCATATTTTCGTGTGACGATAAATCAAAAACTTGTATTAGCTCATATTTTATAACATTATATAATATGTATAAAACAATAGGTTTGTCTTTTTAACTTAATTTAAAAATCTAACTGCTGTCGAAAACATTTTCTGTTTTTGAAGTATTCCTCTAATATTTAGATCAATATCATATGCCCTATTACAAATAAAAAAATGGAATGTTAGACATTTTCTAACCCATATTCAAAAATGTTCATATGCATTTTAATTATATACTTAATAATAATATTATAATATACAACTACCTAAGTAAAAAAAGTATTAATGATTATTAATTTAATAATGGGTATTTCAATAAGATATTGATATTGATCTTTAAATGTGAAAAAATAACTATTAGTGTCTGAGATATCCACTCAATTTGGTTTTTTATTAAAGAACGTTCTATGGCAATTATGTATACAATATAACACTTAAATTTCGACCACGGCTTTGCTTGGTGGCAAGTATTCGGCAGATTATTTTCCAATTTTCTATGACTTTGTCGCTTAAAACCGGTTGAATTTGCTGGATGACGTTTGTTCGGGCCGGGGAGTATAATAATAATATACTTAACTAGACACCAACTTAGTTGCACACCGCTAGCAGTGTTAAAAATATGGAGGACTAGCTGGGTGTGTAGTGGTATAGTAGCTCGAACAGTAGTGGTCGGGATCGCCGAGGTTAATTTATTGCGTGTTGTGCAATATGTTTATTTGTGTCTAAATGAGGATATGTGTGTTTACAAATAACTTATAATAAAAAAATGTTAACACGGTTGCTGGTAAAAGATGCGTTGCTGTATAATATAAGGTTGAATAATAATTAATTACAAGAATTATAATAAATTACAGCAACAAAAAGGTATACAAATATAATAATAATAAATCACAGTCCTTATGGCTGACAAAATTAATCGGTAATATTTTAGGTACAGCCCTTCAAGCTCAACAGAATAAAATTATAATATAAAAGCAGCTTTTAGAGCTACAGCTAGTATAAAAATAATAAATATAAAAAATAATTTTTAAAACTCAGTGGAGCACAGACTGGCCAGCTAGTCGGTAGTCCTATATTTCTATAACAATAATAATAATAAGAAAAAGAAGAAGAAGAGACAATATTATGTTGAAATAAATAATTGTAATAATATTAATAATATTAGTTATACAATACTTTTGATGTATTATTGTGTGCCGTGAACAAAAAAGGTCGAGAACCACCCACGTACCTACATCATAGTGAACATTAATACATTTCCAGGGCAGACTAATAAAACTAAGCAGCCTCTCTGATCACACCCTTGTAATTTGTATTAATTGATTTTGAAACAGTTGTTGCGGAGTGGACTGTAAGTTTCCGATGCTGGTTACTTCGGATATTCAGTTTTAATTAGCAAACTATTTAAATTAATAAATTACACGAAATTGAGCTATAAAACTGTTAAATAAGTTTATTTTTATTATTACGATGGAGAGCCGACATGTCCCGTTCGCTATTTTTCGACGACTAACTAAACTATACATATTTTCAAAACTTATCAAAGGCAAATCCGCGTCGGCCCCACTAGCCGATAACAATATCATTACGGTTATTACCTTTCTTTATCGATAATATTTAAACCGATACGCGACATGCCGCCCGCCTTGAAATATGTTTCAACTAACAATAATTATAATACATGAGTACATGACTAACATAATAACATAATATAATATAATGGATAATAAAAGGTATATATAAAAAAAATGTATTGTATTTAAATATTAATAATAATACGAATAAAAATCATAAACAAATAATTCATATACGAAAAAATCATGAAAAGAATTAATTTATTTCGGCCTTTGAATTTAAACATCATTTCCTTCGAATGGTAGCGGACATAGCTTACGCACTGCCCGTGTCAACTCACCATCAACCGTTTTGACTACCGCGGTACGAATGATGTTGTCATCTCCCCGTGTCACCTCCTTCACTCGTCCGATTTTCCACCGTAAGGGTGGCAGATTTTCTTCCCGAATTAGAACTACACTGCCGATGTCTACTTTGGGTCCCTTTTCACTAGCCCACTTTGACCTCTCTTGCAATTGATGCAAATACTCGCGACTCCAACGTTTCCACAAAATCTGTGAAAATTGTTGAACGCGGCGCCAACGGTCTAAACGGTTTACCTGCGTATTTGTTTCATCCCGCTCTGGTATAGACTGTAATGAATTTTCAAAGCTGTTTGGTTTATGGTAATTATCGTGCGTTTATTTTCATACTTAATTATTTTGTACATAGATTTTATATCATTCGTGGTACAATATTTCTTTTCAATTAGCTTATACTCTTTCGAGTGTACATTTAAAATATTTATCTTGGGGATACATATAATGGGTGGGCATGTGTACATATAACTCACGGTTTTTTTGACTCTCTGTCAGTGATGAGGTCCGTACAGATGTGGATGGTGGGTGAATGTCAGCAGTATCCTGTTGTTCAACCCTACCCGTCTGATACAACAGACGGTAGTTGCCGGTGGTGTTGGCTTGGTTGACTCGTGCAGGTAGACGCAGTGACAGCAGTGATGGCTCAGCGTGCAATAAGTTGTAATCCGATGCAACTTATTATTTGAACAGCGGCTTGACGTTGAAATAATGACAATATAAAATCGGACGACGGCGGCAACGGCTCGGCGCTCACGATAAAAAACAAACTGATCGGACGGCGGCGGCAACGGCTCGGCGTTCACGATAGACGGCGGCGACAACGGATCAGACGGCGGCAACAACGGCTCGGCGTTCGACAGTGCGCGGATACGGGAGTGTCGGGAAAGACTATGTGCACATCCGTTATTCACTAGTTGAAGAACTGGTGCGGCTTGTGCAGTCTTTTGGACAAATCACTGTTATATGTGCAAGTTGAATAGCGTCCGTAGTCACGAGTGGTAAAACTCGTGCGGCTCGCTATTGCCTTGCACTCGGCGGGGAGAAGGTGTCTCTACGGTCTCTCATCGGCTTGTATTTGTGTAGTATGCGGAACACTGGTCCCGGTTACATGACTCTGTTTCTTTTTTGCTAGTGGAGTTTTTTAGGTGTTTGTTTGAACTTGTTGGTAGTAATAATATGATAGTTGAAATGCTGACGATTCCTAATCTGGAATCAGCGATTTGATTTTTCTTTTATTTGCTGAGAAAACTCATGTTTTCCGATGGGCGGCCAAGGGCTGTTGTACTATGTGGCCGGCCAGCGCTATCTGTTGCGGCGTTTGTCCGTTGTGCACAGTGGATGCATTCGTTTTTTGGGCGGCGGTGCTTGTTGTGAGAGGATGTAATGAAGACCGCTAGAGTGCGCCATCTAAATGGGCACTCCGTTTTGTCTCATTACAAGACATTAGGGAGTCTCCGATTAGGAAATGAGCTGGAGTGATATATAATAAATCGGAAGGATCAGAGGACAAAGCCGTTAAAGGCCGAGAATTTAGACACGCTTCTACCCTAGTGAGTATAGTACATAACTCTTCGTAGGTTAAATAAGATTCGCCTAGTACACTTCGTAATAATGATTTCATTGACTTAACCGCTGCCTCCCATAATCCCCCAAAATGAGGTGACCTGGGGTGAATAAATTTCCATTGTACTCCTATTGTAGCCAGGTCAGATTGAACGATATCTTGATGCTCTTGATCTCGAAAAAGTTGATACACCTCTTTTAAATGCCTGTTTGCTCCTACGAAGTTTGTAGCATTGTCAGAATAAATCGTAGCACATTTACCTCTGCGATCAAAAAATCGGTTCAACGCATTTAAAAATGATTTAGTACTCAAATCTATAACGACCTCAATATGCACCGCCTTAGTGGCAAAACATACAAATATACAAACATATCCTTTTGTCGTGGGTGCATTTCGCCTTAAACTTTGTTTTACCATTATAGGCCCCGCGAAATCGACACCGCAGATTTTAAATGCACGAGATTGTGTTTCTACACGCTCTCTAGGTAAATTGCCCATGATTGGTTGTACCACGGTAGGTTTCATTCGAAAACATTTTACACAACGGTACATGGTCTTTCGAGCTATGTTTCGGGCATTAAGTGGCCAATATTGCAGCCTTATCGATGCTAACATTGCCTGCGGACCCCCATGTAATAACTGCTCATGCTCCCGTCGAAACAACAAATTAGTGTACGCGGAATCCTTTGGTAATACTATGGGTTGCCTTTGAAAAATACCTAATGATACTGCATTCTTTAGCCGCCCGCCCACACGTATTAATCCATCTTCGTCGAGAAACGGTCTCAATCTGAACAACTTGCTTTTCGACGATACCTGACCATTTGCCGAATTTAATTCATTTAACTCTTTTTCAAAATAGTCTTTTTGTACTCTAATTAAAAGTCGCAAATTTGCATTATGTAAATCAGTTGTTGTTAAGACTCCGCACTCTGAGTTTTTTGGTTCTTTTATTTTATTATAAAAACGCACGCAATACGCAGTAATTCGTATTATTTTATCCAACGACGAATACTTGTCAAATATAGAATATTTATCCGTGATAATACCGGAAAATTCTAATACGTTTTTTTTCTCAGGAATATTTTTATTATTTAATTGATGGTTTAACACCTCATTTTTTGACGGCCAATCCTCTTTATTTAAACACAACCATTTTGGGCCAAACCACCATAACTCCATAGCCGAAATTTGTGACGCATCACACCCGCGCGATATTAGATCAGCCGGATTGTCGTGTGTACTAACGTGTTACCACTCACTAGCGCAAGATAAATCTTGAATCTCTCCCACTCTGTGGGCAACAAATGTTTTCCACTTAGTGGACGGTGACGAGATCCAAGCGAGAGTAATAGTAGAATCCGACCAAAAATATTTCCTCTCGATTTCTAGTCGTATTTTTGGAATTACACATTGCTGCATACGAGCCAATAGTAACGCAGCGCATAGTTCTAGTCTCGGTAATGATATCGTTTTTAACGGTGCGACCATGACAAAATATATAGGTATGTCAGCAACAGTATGAATTTTAATCTTGTATGCGCATCCCCACTTTTTCCTGTGTATTAGGTTCTCCGCTTTTCATTGGTCCTTATTATAAAGAACTTGGTTACCGCGTAAATATGAATCTACTTTGTAAAAAGTAGTTATGCCAATATGCCATTGATAAAATACTTTTTATTTTAATTTATCAATGGTTATGCTTATTATCTATACAATCACTATTGACTAATCAGAACTAATCGATTGATTATATTATTACATAAATATAATCCTGTTTCTTATGTAACTTATTGCTTATCCTTCTCGTGATTTATTACTGTGACTCAATCATTTTATGTACATTATTATAATAAATTACATATTTTATTATAATGCCGGTGTGTGAGTTTTTTGGGTGTTTGAGTGGCAGCAGAAAAAAAGGTTTACCAAACTATCCAAAACCGTATTTGCACAGGTTTCCGAAAGATGCAGAATTAAGAATTTTATGGCAAAATCAAATATTACAAGGTCATCAGAATCTTAGGCAAATTAATTTTAATTCAGGTAAATTTAAGTTATTATGTATTAGTTAAACATGAGAATTGGATTTTGTTAATTATAATAATTAAGTATGATGCATATGTTTTAAAAATAATTTGTATTTTAGCTGTAGTTCTCGTTACATTTTGCTCCATACCATTATAATGATAATGCTATGAATGCTTACAATTTAAGACCAGATGCAGTACCACTAAAGTAAATATTTTATTATATTATAGAGAAATAAACTGTTAGTTATTTTATTTTAATTTTTGAAGTTCTGATTTTGATGATAATGTTGAAAGTAGTACAAATGAATGTGATATGGATACAGACCATGGAATAGATGAAATAGTTTTGAAGTAATTTTTTGTTTAATATATTATCAATATTGAAATTCTTTTAATTGTATTAAACCTACCTATTAACTTGTCTTTTGTCTTATTTAGTCCAATTGTGTGTTTACCACCAGAGAGATTTACTACTCCAGTTCTACCACCATTAAAGACTACAGCTGGAACATTTTCTGTGTAATGATTTTTTTTAGTATAAATTTAATTGTTTTATTACAGGTAGCATACTCTTAAGATTGGGAGCCCCATTCTTCCAAAATAATATTTTCAATTGATTTTTTTTATGTATACATATAGGGAATTTCTACCTGATCCAATC
>NW_019100534.1:11144-44529 GCF_001856785.1 Myzus persicae | reverse complement strand
AGTTAGAACCGAGCATTATACATAACGTATGTTTAGCAAGAGCATTTTACATTTATTTTACAATTAGTCGTAATATAACCAGTGTTTGTTTCACAATATACAGCTATACTTAAATCGTTTTTTTACTAACAATTTAATAAAATACATTCATTATTTTAATATTAAATTGGTGCGTACGTTTATTTGGTGTTGTGCGTAAAAACCATAACACTGGGGTTTAAAAAAACAAATATTAATTGAAAATTTCATTTGCCTATAAATAGTTCAATACAAATCAAAATATTCTGAACATTTTATAGTGTGTAGAAAATGCTTACACAAATATTCAGTGAAAATGTCATGTACCTACGGTCATTTTTGTTAGAGTTACAACCATTTTTCAAAAAAATCGATTTTGGTTTTTAGTGTAACTTAAACAAAAATGACGGTATAGATAAATGGAATTTTCACTGAATATTTGTGTAAGCATTTTCTATACACCATAACATTTTCAAAATATAAATAACTAGAATTTTTGTGAGTGATTTTGGAATCATAAAATTATGAAGTATTTAATTTATATTAGATTCGGCCATTCTGAGCTTAGCGATGCAAATTTATTGGTTTTACAATAAAGTGTGTATTTTTTCTCTCTCCTTCGTTAACTTTTGGGGTGGTAAAAATGTTCCAATTTTCGATTTTTGAATTTTTTTCTGATGGAAAAAAGAATCTAAAAGGTAGCCTAAAATGGTTAAAGATTAAAAGATTTGAAAAAAAAAATGAAAGGATAAAGGTAATTTGATGAAATTGATTATATATATTTGGTGTAAGTCATAAATGAATTACTGTTGACTTTTTTAATTTTCACCGAATACTATTATAGCCATTTTCATACATGAACATTTCTCATATTTTTTAACTATTTATATAAAGTCATAGGAAATTGTTGACTTTAGGAAATTGATAAATAATTTTTCCCTCTTTCATAAATCTTGAAAATTGAATGCGAGGTTTGTCATAAGTTGTGTTGATAGAAGTAAAAATATTATGGATACATAAGTAAGCATTATCATATTTTTACGCATTTAAAGTTCAAATGTTGATTAAATTCTTTAGAACCCAGAAGGTTTACAAATTATTTTTCAATTACGAATTCATAAAATATTTTCTTTACATAGCTAACATTTGGAAATGTAATGGAAGACTTCTTATAGGTTCTTGTACTTAAACAAAAAAAAAAAAAGGTTACCAAGCAATTTACCTAATCTAACCATCCACTTAGAATTTTTTTCTGTTTACAATGATCTATAATTAAATTCAAATCTAACATAACCATTTTATTGGCATACACGACAACTACTGTACAGCAAAGCGGTGTAACCAATAATAAACTTTTTTTAAACTGTTATAATAACTTCTGAATAACTTTACATTAATGTGTTGAGCCATTTTAAATTAAACAATTATATCATCAACGTAAATTAAAATCACTCAAAAGTTCAACTCCCGTTGATAAATCGTTGTGAAATTCTTGGTAATGTTTTGAAGAAGAAAAATATTAGGTCATCCTTATATTTCTTATATTGTGAATCATACCGTATAGTATAAGATATTTATTAAATTGTATGTTTATTATTTTATTTTTAGAAGAAAGAGGTACGTGAATTTTGTATTTTTTTTTTAAATGCATTTAATTTTTCAATTAAGTTTAACCTAATTTAATAAACCTTGTGTCTTATAAATGTTGTAACCATTTTTTACTCATTGAGTACTATGATAGGTATGAATCCATTTAATGTTAGGTACTTACTAATTAGGCTGCTATAATGAAAACAAACCTTTGTATAAATATATTGTATTAATTATTTTATGGTAGGTCCATTAAAAATAATATCACATTATTAACTAATTATGATAATTTGTATTTTTTATAGTTCAAACAGTGGAGTGTACGTATATATTCAATTAAAGCCGTATCGGTTCCATGTGGGGACAGTAAAAAATTGTGTGCTCAGTAGTCTTCATCGGGTGCTGACAGTAGAGGCAATCCTCATTAGGGGCGCGATTTCTCTGATGCAAATAGTGCCTGAAGCACCCAAGTCTCGTAAGAGCCTGTGTAATGTGAAATGTGAGATCTTTGGGACGTCTTCTCACCCATCTCATCAGGTCTGGAAGGATCTTACGCGTCCAGGTTGCGTTCTTACCGTCCCTCCACCTAATGGACCAGGCAGTATGCAGGATGTCACACCCCTCTTCCCCGATCTCATCCTTAGAGCCCACTCTATCATTAAGGAATTACCTGTCAACTTTAAAAAAAAAAAAAGTTTAGTTTGTTAATGAAATACAAAGACACTTTTTAAAATATTTTTTTAAAATTTAAATTGTATTTATACATGCGTACTAAGAAATTATACATACAACATAAGAAGATAAACCCTATAGGTAGTAGGTTTCGAATAAATGTGGAAATTCAAATAAAATGTTTCACCTGATAAATAATTTGTTGCATAATGAATATTAAGTCTAAAGAGTTACTGACTATAATGAGTAATGACTGTAATATTATGTAGAATGTAGATACACCAAATACAATTGATAATTGTCATAATACAGTTTATTTTTACAGTATTAGCAAAATATTACAAAACTTATTTGCAGCGAGGTAGTACGTATAATAATTATTAATTAATAAGAGTGTACGTAAATTAAAATTGATTTTAAATGTGAGTGTTGGGCTATACATAATTTTTTTTTTTTTTTTTGGTTTTTTTAAATTCTTTTGAATAACATTTTCCTTTATCGATAAAAAGCAGTATAAATAACTAGGAGATACAAAGATTATTCTTCATTTTATGATAAATGAAAATTCCAATATTTTCATTGTACAAAAAATTACCATCGATTTGTGTTGAATACAATGTTGTATGTTTCGCGATAAAACTTGCTATTCACAAACAATTTGTATACAATCGAGATCTACGAGTTTGTGGTAGCTCCGAGTTTGTGGTAGGACAATCTAATAAACGCAATCAACAAATGTATAATACTAATTTATTTTGCCATTTTAGACATGCAAACGCCGATTGACTCATACTGTGAAAGTGCAGTTTCAAATGTTTCAAGGAATGTCTTCACATATATTTTGTATACTTTTGAGGACTTAAGAATGTAAAAATATGCAATTAAAAATCATAAATATCCACAAAAAATATGCTCTAAAATAAATTTTTTTATATTTAGTCTAAATTAATTATAATGTTTAAAGTAAAACTTTTTTTTTAAAATTACATTATGATTAGTTTATCAATAAATATTTGAAAAATAAAATAATTTCGTTGTCTCCTTATCTATTTGTTTTCTTCCTTCGTTTTTTCTCCTTCATCCCTAACCTAAAAAAATATTTTGTTAAAATGTATTTTTATCTACCAATATATTATTATACTAAGTTGTATTACTGACCTTTAGTATTTTGCATTGAACGACAAGATATTTTCTTATATTTTCAACTTGAAACGAATATCTGTTATCTACTAACAATGTTTTATTGATATAAATGATAGGCTTTGCACCCGAATTAACCGAAACCCCCAAAACCTCATCTAAAAACCCTTAAAAAATCCGAAACCCATATAACTTGAATGATTCTGTTTTCTAAGAACCGAATTAACCAAAATCCAAATAAAATATTCTGGTTAACTCGAAACCCGTATAATTTGGTTTTTACAATTTTCACGTGATATATCATTTTGTATGTATTTCTTGTGGTTAGTTCGATTCTGTAGATAATTGTTTAATAATAACAATAGTATTAACAAGACCAATTTATTTTACAATTAATTATTGGTAAATGTAATAAATATTTTCTTCAAAATAAAATCCAATAAAATCATTAATAATTAATTCTGACTCAGCCAAATCGCTTAATACTAAATTATTTCTTATAATGTATACCTATTTAAAATAAACCCAAATATTGCCAAAAGCAATGTAAATTAGTATAGACGTGGTCTCAAGAGAACAACGTATTTACACTTGCAGTCGAGACCAAATAGTAATAAATATAAATGATAAATATCTATAATTTTTTAATACTTAGTATTGTTTGCTATCCAACTTCCCAAGTGGTATTATTATAATTTAATAAGGAATATCGTAATTCCTGGCTATATCAGTTTTCCAGAAGTCGCGAAATCATAATATATATTCAATATTTGTATTGTTAATTATTTCTCTACGGCACTACGCTCCTGTGACCTACCTATTTTAAATATTTTAGTCAACTTAAGTCCGTTAACTTGGTGTGAGTTTTGACTTTTATTGTTGTTATTAAATTATTTCTTCTTGCAATTTGTAAGTATATATTTGTATATTAATATTTACTATTCATAATAGTATGTAGGTTTAAGTTTTATGCAACTTTAGACTAAAGCTTATTTAAATTGTCATAAAATAACCATATATATATAAATATATTGTTGGTGTCATACTTGTGGAGTATGTCCACTACGGATATTCTGCAAGTATGACACCAGACCATGAAGATTAGAGATAAGGAGACCAAACTCCTATGGCCGCCCGTTTATAAAGTGGCCCGACAAAAGTCGCAAGGTTATTCTGCCACCAGGAGCGCGTCGTTCGATAGCAGTTCTACGTTTTACAATTATAGCATGTAGTATAATAGGGATTATGTACGTTTTTCGCCTTAAACATGATTTATTTTTCCTTACAAATACTTTATGAACTGGATCAGATCCAAAACATACATACAAGAGTGGGGGGATTTTGGTTAAAATTGGTTTCAATAATAAAAACAAAATATATATTATAATAATAAACGATCTAACACATGGGCAAGTCAGGATTAAGACATTTTGAGGCCCAGGGGCCAAAGTTGTTTCCGATGGAGATATGATAAATACTCTTATGAATATTAAAGATATAACCAACAATAATGAACGAGCCCAAAGAATTAATCAAGAACTAGATGACATTTTAGACAAAGGACATTCTGAAAGAATTGAATTTACTTCATATATACATGATCATGAATATAGTTTGACTGATACATCGAGTTTAGTTTTATCTTACTTAGCTGGATACGTTGCTCGAAAATCAACCAGATTCACAAAATGCCAAAGGTGTCTTTTAAGTTTAAAAAATGAAGTTATTTCATCTAGAGACAAACTCATTGATATGCGCTCCAAAGGTTTTTTGATTCGTCCATCGGATAGTCTTTTTGCTCTTATTTCAACCTTAGAAAAAATAACAATACAGACTTTAGTATCTGAAGAATTAAATGTAAATACAATTTTTTCTATAACTTCCAACTTACTATCGGACACAGCATCTTTACCTGAACGGACCGGGAGCATAATAAATATTACGCGTGCCCGAATGCCAATGCTTTAGAGCACCACTAACACATATGCCCGGAATACACGAGGCTAGTTTTTCAAGCTAGGATAGCAAGGTAATACTAGTAAGCTAGAAAGCTAGTAATAATAGCTTTGTGTAAACAGAACTAGCTTTGTTTTTAAGCTAGCAAGCTAGGGAATATTTTAATAAACTAGCGTGTCAAGCCAGGCTAGTTTAATAGGATTGCGTTCTATTTTTTTTGAGCTAGCACACCTCCCACCACTGAATTTACTATCCTAGATAGTGTTCTATCTCCGTGTAGACGGCAAAGCTAGTACATCATCGGCTAGAGCAGTGTTCACGCTTTATTACGCCACGTGGTTTGTTAAAATATGTGAATCGGTATTGTTGTTTTAGGTTTTTTTATACGCCAAAATGCCAAAATTAAGTGGTGATCTTAATTTAAAGTTTGTAGAATTATATCGCGAAGAAGAATGTCTATGGAATGCCAGTATTCCATCATATAAAAATAAATCTATGCGTGATACATCACTACAAAAAATATGTGCAGAATTGAATACAATTGGCATACAAATGACAGTTAATGAAGTAAAAAATAAAATTAAAAATTTAAGAGCAACATACTGTCAAATGTTGTCAAAAATTGAAAAATCAACCAGGTCCGGTGCAGGTGCTAATGAGGAGTATAAACCTAAATTGAGTTGGTTCGAGGAAATGCATAGTTTTATAAAAAATGTTCCAATGAAAAGAAAAACAATCGTAAGTTATATTTATTTTGTAAATAATTAATAAATTAATTAAAATAAATTAAACTACCTATTTAATTATTAATTCATTTATTATTATTCTTAATATTAAATATTATTTACAATATTATTAATATTCATATCATATTTCCTTGCCATGGCACCGCACCCTCGTTGTTAAAATAGTCTTTAATGGTTTCTCTTTTTTGGACTGCTGAAATCGAAGGATGGTTACTTCCTTGTCGACATAAGTTTTCTAAGCCTGTAGTTTCTGTTCTCCATGTACCATGAATAATATTTCTTGCCTCAATATCTTCACGGTCGACATCACAGTGCGTTATATAATTATTTCGTTTTTCTTTTCGTAACCAATTATGCAAAGCACATGCTGCTAATACGATTTTATCCACTGTATTCACATCAGTAGCGATAGGTTTTTGAAAAATACGAAATCGGCTTACTTATATTCCAAAAGCATTTTCAACTATTCTTCTAGCTCTGGATAGTCGATAGTTGAAAACTTTCTGAGCCACTGTTAAATTGTCACCTGGGTAAGGTTTCATCATATATGGTTTTAACGGAAATGCACCATCGGCAACAATCACTCCACCATTTGGTAAAAGATTATTCTCTAGTTTATTATAAATAGAGCAATTTCTAAATACACTTGCATCTGATGCCATGCCACATGCACCGACATCAATATATCGGAAACAATAATCGTCATCTACTATTGCCATAAGAACAATACTGAATACTTTTTTGTAATTAAAATATATATTGCCACTGTTGTCGGGAGCTACAATTTGTATATGTTTTCCGTCAATGGCGCCATAACATAGTGGAAAGTTCCATCTGTTTTTAAATCCATTTTCTATTTCCGCCCATTCTTCGTTATTTGTCGGGAGCTGTAAATATTACAATTAATGAAATCCAAAGTAAAATAATGTATATTATCGAATATATATATTAATATTAATTTTTTAAATTGTGTGTGTATGTTTATACTTCAATGAAGACAATTTTTTTAAAAAATTTTAGGACAGTCAAGAGTTAGAAACAATTGAAGAAATTTTAGATAACAGTGATGCCAATATTAATAGTGAAGATAATATTGAAAATAATGAGGTCAATGGCAATATTGAAGACAATATTGATAAAAGCGAAAGTATTTCAAATTTAAAAAATTTGAATGCTCAACCATCTACATCTTCATCTTCTTATAAGAGGCCCTCTATACCTACATTTGTACCAACTACGAAAAGAAAAAAAATTGCACAAGTGACGTCATTAGTAAATGAAATAAGGTCAATTAAGGACGATTTAAAAAATATACCAGAATACGAAAATAATATGCCAGACGAAAATGAACATGACATTTTTGGAAATTTCGTAGCAAGTCAACTCAAACACTTATCTCCTACACAGTGTATTATGGCTCGTGATCAAATCAATGCTTTATTATCTCGTTGTCGATTGCAAGATTTAAACTATGGGAACACAACTTTTTCATTTCAGACACCTTTTTACAACTCTTCAGACTCCAACATGACATCAAACAGTGTACCAACATCACAAACAGAGGGTTCATTTTTGTCAACAACTGAATATCAAGATAATTCTAACCAAGAAAATCAAATAAATGATATAAACTACGATGACTATAATGATAATCCTATAATGAGAGCATTTAAAGATGCATAGTTATTTTAATAATATGTATAATTAGTAATAATTAACAAACAATTTAATGAATAATATTTATAAATAAATTGAATAATGTAAAAAGTAAATGATAATAAAGACTTAATAAAAATATAAAGTAAATACAAACCTTAATGTTTTCTTTTAATGCCTTGTAAATTTCGACACATACTTCAGGTATAAATTTACATATTGAAGATCTTGAAACTCGGTAAAAGTGACTGAGTTTCCTGTAATTGATGCCAGACGAAAGAAAATCTAAAGTGATCTCCAACTTTACTTTTGCTGGTATAGCCTCTCTCATTATAGTATTCATACTTTGAATTTTTGGAGCCACACAACTTAATAGGATATCGAAAATATCTGGCGACATTCTCAGAATACTCTTGAACTCGCCTATATCTTCACAGCGAAGTTCTTCTAAAAGTAATGCAGATGATCCACGTTCTTTCCTTCTTAAAATCCACGGTCTTGTCCAAATACGTTTTTCTAGTAACACTTCTAAATCGTCTAATGCAATGTCACATAGTTGCCGAAGCAACTGTTTTATTCTTATTACATTATTCTTTTTTCGAATGCGGTTCATTTTTATTAATTTTCACTAAATTGAACTTCACAAATTTTAAAAAGTGCCCGGAATTCAGCCGAAGTGAAGGTCTCGAGTATACTAAACTAAAAAACTGTTATTAAATACAATTTTTTCTAGCATCGTATAAACTATTCTAGCTTTTTCCAAGCCAGGATAGTAAGCCAGGATAGGCGTTGGGAATAGCTAGCTTGCTATCCTAGCTTGAAAAACTAGCCTCGTGTATTCCGGGCGGAGAAATAATATGGAGATAGCTGGGTGTGTAGTGATGTAGTAGTTCAAACAGTAGTGGTCGGGGTTGCCGGGCAAATACTGTAGAACTACGTAATGCGTGTTGTGCGAAAAGTGTGTTTTTGAGTACAAATGTAAACATATGTGGGTGTGTGTACAATAAAACAATAATAATAAAATGGTAACACGGTTTTTGGTAATAAGTTGCTGTTGCTGTATAATACACAATAATAATGACACAAATATATAAAAAAATCACAGCAACACAAATGTATAAAATATAATATAATAAGTAAATCAAGGCCCTTATGGTTATAAACGTATATAATATATTGTGGCCCTTCTGGCCCAACAGAAAAAGGTTTAATAAAAAGCTCGGCCCTTATGACACGAACAAACCAAATAATAATAAATATGTATAGCCCTTATGGCACTATGAACAATAATATAATGATAGTAATAAATCAAGCCCTTATGGCTTTACAAGATAAATATAAAATTATAAATGTACAGCCCTTGTGGTTGACAAATAAATATATAATATTTTGGCCCTACTGGCCCAACAGAATAACGTATAATATATATATAAACTCACATATTTGTCGGTGAACCGGCTGGCCAGCTGCTATTTGTTGGTTGTGAAGAACACAATATGGGTTTGACAAAAAGTATTGTACGCTTTTTTATTACAATGCGTATGCATTTTATTGTAAGACATTCAAACTACAATGGAACTACAAAAAAAAAGGAAAAAACTAAGTGTAGTAGAAAGTTGTCAAAACTTTAATTAATGTATTATTTTTATATGTACCATACCTATGTATTTTATGTTTCATTTATTATTATTAATTAGACTCGTAGACCGTAGTCATTATAGAATATAGACTATTGTGAATATTAAACTTTTTTTTGTAGCAAACACCTTTTGAACTTTGATTATATATTTAGGTATACTTTAACATGACCAGGTAATGAAAAAATCATAATTTATATTTCATTCGAATTCAAAAAAATCAAAAAGAACGTTCATATAATATAAAGTAGGTACGCATAATATATAAAACTAATTTTAACCGAGATCCCCCTACTCCTGTATATATATTTTGGATCTGATCCAGACCATAAAGTATTTGTAAGGAATAATAAATCAAGTAAAAAAAACGTACATAATCCCTATTATACTACATGCTATTGTAAAACGTAGAACTGCCTATCGAACGACGCGCTCCTGGTGGCAGAATAACCTTGCGACTTTTGTCGGGTTATATTTAGTATACGGAGTTTGGTCTCCTTATCTCTAATCTTCATGCACCAGTCTTAATGGGGAATTGTAAATTCCGACCTCAAAAATATCTAGGTAAAAAAAGGTACATGTAAATTCCGCCCTCGAAAATAAATAGGTACAAAAATGGACTTGTAAATTCCACCCAGAAAAAAAAATATTTTTAAACTAAGCGTTCCGGAACTGTGCGACTCGACCGCACTGTTCGCGACGTTGTGTAGGTATTATAGTATTTGGATTATTTGGAAGTTATAAAATGTTCGAACGCGGAACATTGGTATCATAATTATTGGGTGTAAAACAAATCTAAAAATGTTATCAACTGCAGAATGGATTTACATGGATGGTACATTTGAATATTGTTCTAAATTTTTTTTGCAACTATTTACTACACATAGCTATTTTAATGGCCATTAGTTTTTTTGTTTATTAAAAGCAAAAACTCAAAATATATATTTGCAGTGTTTCAAATTAATAGTTAATCTTTGTATTGATGATAATTACTTATTAAGGTCCCTGAAATGTGTCATTTTTAAGGAGTTGTGTTTAGGCAATTATTTCGTTCCTGCGATTACTGATCGTCTTTGTGAGTGTAGTAAATGATCATTAGTGTGTGTATACTCCCCTACCATCACCCGCGACCCGCATCAATTTACAATATATTGTTATTTCTTATCTGATTTATGGTCGCAAGCACGCACATGCACAAGTCATTCAATGTCTAAATCAAAATATTCAAAACCAATTTATAGACGTGAAATAGCCGTCGCACTGACAAAAATTAAGGTACTTCTAGTGGTTCGATTTAAAAAATGTAAAGATGCTGATGTTGGTAAACAAGTTTACTTTGCATCGGTCGGAGCACTTTTTCAATTTTAGAAAAATTCTTGACGAGAATAAATATTTTACATTTTATAAATTTATAAATTTTTAGTATTGAATATCTTCAAAAATATCAAAAATATCAAAAATATGGTCCGACCGATGCAAAGTAGACTTGTTGACCAATTAAAACATCTTTACATTTTTTAAATCAAAAAACTAGAAGTACTTAAATTGTTGTCAGTCGCTAAGGTCGATTTGATGAAAAATGAATAGAGTTTGCAGTGGCCTTAAGCATATAACTATTCAATTTAAATTCTAATTTAATCACTCATATAAGTATTTTTACGATCCTTTAAAATCTTTGACGGAGTTTAAATGTTTGGAGCCTAATTGTTTTAGAGTTTTGACTACTTTTCACTCATATAAATATCATTTGACTCAACTTAACTTACAAACTTACCAGATATTTCAGCTCCTAATGATTATTTAAATTTTACTAGAGAGCACAAAACTTCAGTTTTACACAATACACATTGTTGTCAGCCACCTAATTTTAAATGATGACATTTCTTCTAGTCAGCACTGTGCAGAACCAATTACAAATAAATAATTTAATAATACATTATGCATTACAACTCAATATCGTTGACATCAAAACGGTGTGATTCCCTGGAAAATAATTCAAGTTTTGTTTGATGATATACAACAATTTAATCATTCATTTTTATCTATTTAAAAAAAAAAAATTCCTCGAAATTATAAGTTTTAATTATTTTGATATTATTTTATTTAAAGATTTGTGACTTATGTTTCTTTCCCTTGAAAACCATTTTTTTAATATAAACTTTGAACATTTGCGTTTTAAAGCTTTAGATGAAACGGGTATTCTTGTTAGACCTAGAATGGTAGATATTGGGTGTGAATTAAATGATAGAATGATGGGAGGTCAGGTTTTATTTGAGCCAAAAATGGTACAAATGTCTTTTATTCTACCGAGATTTGTTCTAAAAATAAATTTATAATATTGCAATTTGTTTTAAATAGTAATTAAATATATGAAAAAATTGGAATGTAGTTCAAAAAAGAATATTATTAATTTTGTTCAATCTCAACTGTGGCAAAGTAAATTAAAAGACAATTCCCAAAAATTTATTTTGCCATTATTTATATATTTTGATGATTTTGAAATTAATAATGCTTTAGAATCCCATGCAGCTAACAATAAGCTAGTGGCTGTATATGCAACGTTAGGGTATCTGCCTAAAGAATATTATTTCTCGTTAGAAAATAAATTTTTAGTATCATTATTTAAATCAAAAGATAGGCAAGAATAAGGGAACCATGCTGTTTTTTCAGAACTTATTTTTGAGCTCAAATTTTTAGGGACTACTGGAATTTATATTCTTTATGATGGTGAAATCTATAAAGTTTTTTCTCTCTGGGTTTGATTTTAGGTGACAATTTAGGTCTAAATTCGATGCTAGCATTTTCAGAAAGTTTTATAGCTAACTTTCCATCTAGATTTTGCAAGTCTAATAAAACTGAATGCCAACATCAGGTAGAAAAAAATCAATAACAGTCTAAGAAATGAACCATTGTTAATAAGTTTTTGGGTATTTACAGACGACTATTTTTTGATTGGTTTACATGACTTACTTATGGCTACACATGTTTTTTTGTTCTGAATTTAAAACCAAATGTTGTTTTTACCTTTTTGGGTATTGACACAGTATTTTCTAAATTGGTTTACTCAATTATCTAACAGATCCAACCTGTATACACATTGCACATGTTTGGTGAATAACCAATATCAGAACTAGAAAACATTTTACATCATTTTTATATTCGACGCTGTGCATATTATTCAATTGTTGTATCTACAAACATGGTCAAAATTATTAATATGTTAGCTTTATTTTTTATTTTAAATTTTATTGGTTGTATATGCCCTAGTAAGTATTTATATACCTTCCTTACTTTTCTTGATACACCACAGATCAGTGTTTGACAAGTTCCTTAAAAAATCGTTTTTAAGTAGACGACTATTTTTTAGATTGGTTTACATGATTGCTTATGGCTACACATGTTCTTTTGTTCTAAATTTAAAACCAAATGTTGTTTTTACCTTTTTGGGTATTGACACAGTATTTTCTAGATTGGTTTACTCAATTGTCTATGGATACACATTGCACATGTTTGGTGAATAACCCTTATAACATCAGAACTAGAAAACATTTTACATCATTTTTATATTCGACGCTGTGCATATTATTCATATGTTGTACCTACAAATATGGTCAAAATTATTAATATGTTAGCTTTATTTTTTATTTTAAATGTTATTGGTTGTATATGCCCTAGTAAGTATTTATACACCTTCCTTACTTTTTTTGATACACCACAGATCAGTGTTTGGCAAGTTCCTTGTAAAAAGGATATTGTTTCGACCCTTGTTCTTTTTTTAAAATAAAAGAATTCGTTCTTTTAACTGTTCCTTAAAAAAATCGAATTTTCTGGTTATTTTTTTTTTAAAAAGGCATTAGTTCCATTAATCCATTTCTTTGGAACTTGTTAATTCCAAACACTGCCACAGATTAATTCTTATGGAGAATCATTGGTTTACAAATATAAAATACATAATTATTACAATTGTAATTATTAATAAACTGTTCTACTAAATAAACAATAATCAAATAATATTATTTTAACAGAATACAAATTGCTACAAAGTTAAATTGTTTACACAATAATCATTTGAATCTATAAGCATAATAAAAAGATTATTTTTATTTTTGTTCGATTAAAATGTACGTAAAACTGTAGGGTACTAGGGTTGGGTTGGGTACTTTATACCACCATAAGGATGTTATTTACAATTTGCTTTTTTAAAAATTAAATTATATAGCTATGACTATTTTTAATAATACAATTTAGAAATTATGTTAACTATTATAACGTGTCCTTACTTCCTACTATATATCATAACCCAATCAAAACAAAAGTCACCAATTGTATTCATAATATAAAACTATGAATATTTTAAAATTTTAAAGATGATACACAAGTTTGTGTATGTTAGGTATACCTAATACATTTGAAAGTCTTGATGTCCTCTTCAAAGCCAACCACCTTACAGCCTCATAATTTTTTAACTATAATATTTTGTTTTAACTATTAATTATTTTGAACCGAGGTCTTAATTATGAAATGTGTGTGGGTAAGTATTATTATATTTTATTTTACAACATGCCTTTACATTTTTTTTTTTTATTAATTTGAATATAAGTATAATAATAAGTCTAAGTACCGCTTTAATCTTAATGCAATCACTCTTCAACGTATAATTATTCTTTATGTAAAAAATAAGATTATTAGGTTTTTTAATTGTATGCAAATGTTAAAATTAATTACGTATAAACAATTTTTAAATTGTATTGGAAACATTATTATTAGTTGCATAGTTGTAATATTGTGGGTTGTACATTTTTTAAAAAAAAATTTACAATTTCAATATAATATTATATGGTAAAAAGGTTATACACTTTTATACATAAATTAATATTTGCAACCGATTACCTATACGAAATAATTGCTGTAGTACGCACTGCAGTAAGGACCACGAATACGTGCGGATGACTGCAGCGCGTCGTACGTAGATTTTTCTAAGAAACAGTGGGCCTCAACATTTGTTCCATCAGAATATGCGTCGTCGGAGGTTATTGTCTGAATTCACAGTTTACCAACCACCAATGAGAAAATTTAATGGTCTCATGGTGCGCTGTAATCATCCACACTTTTTCATAGCCCCTTCTGTAGTTTAATTTGATAGTAGTTGTATACACATTAAATACATTACATATTATTCACAATACCTTAACATATTGATATGATTTTAAGAATATTGTAAATATTCTTTATTATTTAAAATATCATATTATTACAGAGGATATGATTGATGCTAAACTAATGTACCGTGATGACGGTATGTATTTAATTTAGATATAAATTGTTCTTTGAATATCAAAACCATTGCTTATATAGTCTATTCCACGAGAGAATAATCAGTCCGCCGACCAATTCTCGGCAGTGCTGCGCATCTCCCACCAACTTCCCGGTGATGGTTTGATCACGTGGTTCTCTACGCGCCAATCGAATCATTCGTGATGCGCGAAAAGTGATTATTCTCTCGTGGAATGGACTATAGTATGTCATCGGGCGTCACCGTTTCCGGCCAAAATGTAACCTTCCCTTTTCGGCCAAAACTTACCGTTCCCTTTTCGGCCACTGTCCCTTTTGGCCAGTTTTCTTTGAAATGTATAATTATAACAACTGAACTTAACAATTTTTATATTTAATTAAATAAAAAAAAAAAAAAAATAATTGGCAATAAACTGTTATAACATTTTATTATTATTGTTATCATATCAATAAATTTAATTTAAAACAATATTTTAATAATTGTATGAAGTATGAACGTCGAACGAAAATTTATAAAAATTAATATAGTCTTATAATACCTATGTAATAATAATTATATAATATAAAAATATGAATTCAATAATTCATGAATATGTCAACATTGAAAATATTATGATTTCCGATTACATTAGTAGAAAAAAAAAAATATAGTCTTATAATACCTATGTAATAATAATTATGATACCAAAATTCACTTTTTATAATTGTATGATATTTGTTTTACAAATTTGTAACGACATATTTTACTATTTTTATAGTCTTCAATGTAAGCTTCATTTCTTCGTTGCCGTTTGAACTGAATCTGTTTGAACTTCATTAATGAGGACAGCTAACCAGCTCATTATGGATAGAGTATGTTTATAAAAGCTTTGATTGAAAAAGGAGTGGAACGACTCGCGAGCATTAGTTGTTCTAGCCAAACTTACCGACGCAGTAGCCCAATATTGAGGTGGAAATAAGAAAATTGTTAAGTCATTTGTTATAATTGTACATTTTAAAGAAAACTGGCCAAAAGGGACAGTGGCTGAAAAGGGAGCCGCCCATGTCATCCACTGTTAAAACCTAACTCAGTAACACTTATAATATTCTACAAACATTGTGTGTAATTGTGTGCCGACAATATGGAAACGATTCATTGGTTAATTGAAAAACCAACGTTTTAATATTATGCGAGGAATAAATCATGAATTTATCTGATAATAGTTTTTATCGACCCAATTTAATGTAATTGGCCAGAAAAAGTGGATGGTTGATTTATATCCATGTCAACTTTTAGCGTATCATTTTTTTACCGTTGTATTTAACCTTCTGAGGTAAATGATAATTGGCATAATATACTTAATAATATATAATATGTACCTATCAAACTCCAATTTCCCTCAAATTCATATCAGGATTATGATATATGCATACCCTGCAGGCTGCAATTGGCTTAAATTGGGAATTTTTACCATAACTTAATTATTTTAATTTAGATGGAAAGGCTAGAGATTATAGTGAATGGGAGGGTAAAATTAGTAACGGTACGTATACATTTATTATTTACAGTTGTAATGTCATTATTATATTTACATAATATTATTATTATTATTACCATTTTTAATTATTTCACATGTTTATGGGTTTTCATCAGTAGTCCATCAACCGTCGACTGTGGAGTAGTGAAAAATGATTTTTATGGCTTGTTTATTAAACAGTATTGTAGTTATTCAAAATAAAGGGCTTGCGTAGTATATATAGGCAATAATCTAACTTTTATTTATGCACCTATGATTTATTATTACTTTTATATTACATACGCACTCTAATTTACTACCTTCTTATATGTATATACAATATTTTTATATATGTAGATAATTAATTATTTAACAAATCAACTCACCTCAATTTTGCTGCAGGCTCGTTATGGGTTATAATTTGATATTAATTAATAACACAATATTAATATATTATGAATACTTTGGAGAAAAAAATTATTATTTTAAACACACATAATATTATATTAGATATGTTTTACATAGTTCATTACGTACGACCACATCGATACATATAGATGCCAATATTGTATAAACATATATATGACACTATAATACTAAATACAGTATGATATTAACACTATCTACTAAATTACTAAAACCTTGAGCAGTGTTGGGTATAACTGTAAACAATTTCAGCCAAATCGGTTCAGTAGTTTTCTCGGTTAGTGAGGTCGTAGAAAACCCCTTACAATTTTATGTACAGTAGAACTCCGATTACCGGACTAATTAATGTCAAGGGTGGTCCGGATAAGCAAATATCCGGATGATTGGCGTTTGGATAATCGGAGTTCTACTGTAATAATATAGGTAATACAAAATTAAAATTTTAAATTAAATGAATGTTCGATGGCCACTTGAAAACAAATTTTGGCCAATTTGGCTCATTTTTGTATAGTTCTTAATTGTTTGAATAAGTTAAAAACGGAAAGACCCCAACCTTGAAAATGTTGCCCTCACACAAGAATTTTGAAATTTATGATGAAAATCGAAAAAAATGTTTGAATGCTGTTTGTTATTCTGGCCGACGAGTACAACTTTAAAAGCAAGCATCGAGTCGTCGCTTTCTGGCCTCAAAGAAAGTAGTTCGCTTTAAAATAAATATGAGAGTTGGATGTATGTAGCTAATATACAAAAAAAAATTATGTACTAAATACTACTTGACCAATAATTCTTGAATTGTTCTTAGAAATATTAGGTAGGTTTAGAGAGAAATTATTTGAACCACTTTCGATTTATACAAATTGCTGTTATATGTGTATCAAATCTGCTGCAGGCAAATTATTTATCTCGTTAAATCAGTTCACAAGGCTGAGGTACAACGACACCTATTTGTCCGTCAACTGAGGTGCACTAAAATACACATTTAAATAGGTAGAATTCTTCTTCTTCTTCTTCTTCTTCCTCAGCTTTTACTGTCCTTGAAGGACTTTCGCTGCCTCTACTACTTTTTTCCAACTATCTCTGTCAATACTGTCTTGTTTATAGCACTTGTTTATATCTTCTTTAACCCTGTCTATCCAGCGCTGTCTAGGGCGACCCCTAGGTCTTTTTCCATTGATTTTTCCTTCCAGAACTTTCTTTAGGATACCATTTGACCTCCATACATGGCCTGCCCACTCAATTCGTTTGCTCTTAAGGTAAGCGTTGATACCGTGTTTTTGATAAATTTGTTGTACTTCTACATTAGTTCTTTTTCTGTATACTTCATTTTCTAGTATAGGTCCATAAATCCTTCCAAGAACTCTTCTTTCACAGCAAGCCATTTTTTCCTCATCTCCTTTAGTAGTCGACCATGTTTCACATGCAAATGTTAGAACTGGCCGTAGGAAACTTAAGTACAGGCGTTCTTTTGATCGTCTAGAGAGGAGCTTTGACTTGAACAATTTGGAACAATCCACTTGTTGGAAGGTATAGTTTTCTACTACTAGGTCCGAGATATCCCTTGTTCCCCTAGTCATGACTAAATATTTGGTTTTATTCTGATTTACTTCTAGACCCATTGGCCTCGCTGCTTTTAACAAATCATTAGTTCTTATCGCTACATCTTGTCGCGTACTGTCTATTATAACTATATCATATGCATAGGCAAGGAGTGTATTATTCGATAACAACTCCATGCCTTGTCGCATTGGCATTGATCTGATCACTTTCTCAAGCGCTAGGTTAAAGAGAACTGGTGACAAGACATCACCCTGTTTGAGTCCTGTGCCGACCTCAAATCTGTCAGATGTACCGTTGCCAAACTTCACTTTGCACATTGTATTCGTGTTGCATGCTTTTATGAGATCAATAAGTTTTTTGGGTATTCCAAATTCTTCTAGGGCCGCCTACAGTTTGTTCCGAACTATGCTATCGTAAGCCTGCTTGAAGTCAACAATGCACATGTGGACATCCTTTCCGAATTCATAAAATTTTTCCATCATTTGTTTGATTGTGAAAATATGATTAGAGGTAGACTTTCCTCTCACAAAACCACTTTGATAGTCTCCTATTAAATCTTTTGAATATACCTCTAATCGTCGTAATAATGTCAGGGATAGGATTTTGTAGCATGAGTCTAAAGCGCAATTCCCTGGTAATTGCTTGTATCCATAGGATCGCCTTTTTTGTGTATGGGACAGATAACGGCTGTTTTCCAATCTTCAGGTATTCGGTTAGTATTCCATATTTCTTTTAGTAGCCCGTGAATTTTGGTCACAAGTTGTTGAGTACCAATCTTTAATAGCTCAGAATTGATATTATCTTCACCGGGGGCTTTGTTGTTTTTTAGTGTCGCGATTAATCCTTTACTTCCTCGCGGTTAGGTTCCTCTACAAGAGGTTGTGCCGTATGATAGATCATATTTACACTTTCTTCCCTAACTCCTTGATTGACATTTAAGATGTTTTTAAAATGCGCTTGAAACTTCTGGATGATGTCTTCTTCATTCGTTATCAAGTTTCCATCGTTGTCCTTGACCATACGAGTTTAAGCTTTAAATCCTTCCTTTATCGATCTGCTTTTTTTGAAGTACAACCTTGGGTTGAGCCTATGTTCTTCTATTTTTTGAATAAGTTCTTTTTCCGCTTCTCTTTTTTCCTGTCTTAATATTTTGCTTGCAGCTTTTTTGTTTTTAACAAATTCTTCTATATTGTCATTAGATAAGTCTTGTATCATTTTTAATCTTGCTTCTACGCATCTTTCTATGGCTTCCTTACACCGTTCATTAAACCACGAATTCTTAACTTTGAATGTGTTTTCTTTTTTAAAAACTTCAGCTGATTTGTTTATTGAATCTTTAATTATGTTCCAAGTTTCTTCAAGGTTTTGCTCTGTATTTTGAGATGTTTTCATTAGTTCATTATTTAGTATTCCTCGGTATGATTTTACTTTCTCTCGATCCTTAGTGTTTTCTATTTCCAGGCGGGTTCTACCTTTTAGTTTTTTCTGCTTCCAACTATTAGCCAGTTTGGTTCTAAATGATGATATGACCAGGTAGTGATCTGTGTCTCCGTCAGCTCCTCTATAACTTCTAACTTGTCTAATACTAGATCAATATCTCTTATCTATAAGTATATGATCGATCTGACTTTTAGTTTTTCCATCTGGAGATACCCAAGTTTGTTTGTAAATTTCTTTACGTTGAAACTGGCTCTACTTATAACTAATCCTTTGGTTGAGGCAAACCTTATTAACCTTAGTCCGTTATTATTGCTTTCACTTTGCATACTTTCTTTTCCTATAGTATGTCTAAAAGCATGCTCACGCCCTACTTGAGCATTTTGATCTCCAACTAGAATTCTTATGTAGCTTCTAGGTATCATTTCGTATACTCTTTCTAGATTATCGTAGAAATAGTCTTTATAATCGTTATCAATTGGTGCATAACAGTTGATTATTGCTATATTAGAGGTTTTTTCTTCAATTATTATATAGCATAATCGATCATCAACTGCTTCGAATTTCTTTACTAGTTTTACTAAGGTTTCTTTTACAATAAAACCCACTCCGTATTCTTGTTTTCCATTACCGCTTCCACTATAAAATATTGTCATGTTATCTGATTTGAGATGTCCAGATCCTAGCCATCTCACTTCTTGGAGGGCAACTAAATCTACATAATATTTCTTGACTATACTAGTAATACATTTTAGTGCTCCAGGTTTATATAAAGATCTAATGTTCCATGTTCCAAATCGAAATACTCCAGGTTTTCCAGGTTTAGTTTTTTATTTTCCAAAAGATCTGTCCAAGGCTTAGTAGTAGAAGGTTTCTTAACAATGTTTTTTTACTAGGACGGGTCGTTAGGGCTGTAGCCCATAAGCGCAAAATATGACCCAAACGCAACCCAAAAGCGCAAAAACAAATAACCCAAAAGCGCAAAAAAAAATTACCTTTTTAATAACCCATAAGCGCAAATCAAATTTATAAAAATAAGCGTATTTAGTTAAAATTTTAGTTATTATTAATATTAAATTATGCATTAACACTTTAACAGTGATATTAATTATATATAGTTCAAAAAAATCAAAAAATCAGTAAAAAATAAAAATATAATTTTGAATATCATTTTAAATTATTTAAACAAGTATCAAAAAATCAAAAATCATTAATAAAAAATCAGTAAAAAATAGAAAATATAATTTTAAGTATTATTTTAACCTAACTTTAAACGCCTTAAATTTGAAACTTGAAACCTACTGTTTTCAAGTATTCCAATCAAGACATTTTTTTTTCTTTATACAAGGTCCGAGTTTTTGTATTGGAGATGACTTTAGATTTTCGATTCGTAGATTTTTGACCATTTGATTGTAATTTTAAATAAACTTCTGCTTGATGTTCTTTAATCACTTCAATAAAATTATAAATAGATGGGTGTAGGTTATAAAATTGATCTTTCAAATGACGGTGATATGATTCTGGACCATTGGTAGTCCTTGGCTCGTTCGAAGGTGGCTCATCCCAGAGATGTGGTGGATATCTGCTGTCATTTTCAATAAAATTCGCTAAAATATAATCTGAGAATGCTGATATCTTTTGATTGTCCGGAGCAATAGAAAATAGTTCATAAAATGCTTCAAAAATTTCAGTACACGGTAAAAAAGCCAATCCAAAGAAATACTTTAACCAATGGGAAATTTCTGATTCATTTTGGTCGTATTCAATTTTAAGTCCCAATTTTGTAATTTGTCTATACCAGGCTTGCCCGAGATGAAATCGGCAACATTTAATTTGTGCATTTGGAAATATACGCAAAACGCCATTATGTGCAGATAGTTCAAAATCCAGTAGTATATTTTGAGGTTTTAATTCTTTCTTACATAATGTTTTTATTAAATGCCACATTTTTTCATAAATATCAGTTGTTTTGGATGGTAACAGACAATATACAACATGGACGTAAATTGATTTACGTAGAACATGAATCATATAGAGTTGTTCAAAATGAGCGGGACAAACGTAAAATGTACCATCGCCTAAAATAGTATGACTATTATTGACTAAATATTCTAAATTATTGTTTGTCGTGAATATTACGATTTTCGACTCTTCATCTACATGGTAAAATGTTTTATTACGATGTGTAGTTAAACCATTGGTTTTTAATTGTTGTATGAGTTCGAATAATGAAGTAGGTGCTGCGGGAATTATTTTTCGACGTTCTCTATACATGGATTTTCTTATACTAGACATATCGTTGTGTAATAGTTCTGTAGTTTCAACCGTCATCAGTTCACGACGAATAATTTTATTTGGTCGCTCCGAAATACATTCAGTCGCCTTTCGTTTGCAATTATTACTAACTATTTGTCGCTGAATATCCCGATTCTCCACAGTATTATGATTATGAGATATATTTTCATTTTCCGTCAAAATATTAGATATTTTAGAATTAGTTTGAATAGTAGAAGTACATTGTCTTACCATACATCGCCAAGATATATCTCCGCTTGCCATTACTCGCTGATGTCTGTACTTAAAATCATTGTACACAATACACAATTTATTTGTGTTAGTTAATGTAAATGACATTTTAATAATTAATTTTTGAAAACTTATAATTTTAATTTTAGTCAAAATCGGACACATAGACAAACGGACATCGAATTTCAATTAAAAATAAAACGGCTCAATAAGTTATATAAGTCATATCTATATACTATATAGGCACCTGTGTAGTTGCAAAGCTATATAGTTATCAAAAATCCTATTTAATGTAAGTTTATACTGTATACACTATTATATATTATATTGTGTATTATAGACTATAGTTATCTTAAATGATTATCAACTGCCATCGTAATGTGTAACGATAAGATACAGACAAATGCAATAACCGTCGCGATGCGTTGCTGCAATCTGTCGTGTTACGGATAAGGCCGCGTACCGGCGTACCTATTCATGGAAAGCGTAGAGCATCACGCTTTATGTCAGTAAAATATTGTATCAAACAATTCAATTTTCTTTTGCGCTTTTATCCCACTTCCAATGTACAAAAGCGCAAATTCATTTTGCGCTTTTGATTCATCGAAAAAAAAGGTTGATTTGCGCTTTCGGGTTTCACCGGTCGTTAGCCTGTCGCTAAACCCCCAACCTGGAGGACCAGACTACCCCAACTAATTAAAGTCAGGGTAGGGCTACTGCAGTGCATTTATTGAAGTACACTGGGCGATGGGAGTGCCACTTTCCCTACGCCTCATTAAATAGGTAGAATAGGTAGATTAATTTTTCAACCCCTATATGTAACTAAAAGTAGTTCATACATGATTGATTTTTTGGCTCAACAAAGAATAATATTTTTTGATCTATTTGAACGGTTGCCATTGGTTATATATTATAAACCTAACTACCTATTTTTAAAGATATTAGTAAAAATATGGCATATACATTTTTTTACAAATATAATTATAATTATAATTACACATTTTATTCATATTGTACCTATTACTTGTATTGATTAGTGTTCCGCAGCGGAGGCAGTGAAAGTAAGTAATTGTTGTCAATGTTATATGATTATTATTGTTTTAAATATCATTTTTGATATAATTAATGTTTAAATTGTAAAGCATTTCTGATTCATGTATATTTATTACTGCGCATCTAAATAAAAAATATTACGCTAATAAAGTAACAATAAATAAATACCAATCGAAGCTAATGCATATTGTTTCAGATTTTGTGAAGAAGTATATACATGCATGTCATACACGTAATAATAATTATTAAACTGGTTACAATACATAAATCTGATATTTAATTAGAAATTTATAATTCATTAAAATACGCACTAAGTAGAAATAATTGGCTCTATAATTAGGGGAGATTTAAATTGGTTAGACCCCTTTGGAAATTCATGAGTATTCTAGCTGATTTATTTAAAGTTATAAGATATCTAAGCATGTGAATGACAGTTTGGTATTTGTTTTATTTTTGTAAATTATTTGTATTTCAATATTTATTAAAATTTTAAATCAAACGTTTACAATACGCATTAACCTAGTTTTTAATGGTCCATTTTTGGAAACTATTAAAATTTCACTTTTTTTTTAAACGTATTAATTTCAATTTTCAATATTAATATGAATGTAAATTATTTTATAAACGATTAGTTTATATCCAACATTTCCCTATAAAACCGTGTCACACTCAAACCTACTGAAATATTTTAAAAAAATAACATGACAATTTTTGACTATGAAATTGACTAACTAAATCCACTGTGAAAAAAGACGCCAGTGTTTCCATTAACACCACTGTAGTGTACTTTGTTATTACGATTTAAGATACCTAATTTATATAGGTATATCTTAAATCATGGCTAATAAACGTTTTCTCACGGGTAGCGATTGCTGTAATTTCTTAAGGAGACCAAACTGATAACTTTCTGAAATGAGTCTCACGATTGGCCACACTCTCTGCTGCAGTCGCTAGGGTTGCTACTTTAATCGATATATAGTGTGGGGATTATTTTCGTTTTTTATGTTTTTTTTTTGGAAAATATATGCATCCTGAACTTTTTTAAATTGTATAGTTTCTGCGATTACGTATTTATACATTTGTATATTTTATAAATATTCAACATTTTTAAAAGACAAATTGATTGTAAAGATACGACTCGGCACATAACGATCATTCAAGAAGCCGCGTGACACTTGTGTATAGTGTATTAAATAGTATCGTGCTCAGACGTATTGTGACACAGATATATAGATACAGAATAATCAGATACAATGGTAACAAATCGTATAATCTAATTAGAATAATAAAGATAAATGTACATGAAACTTACGCTTATGGGCATGTATAAATGTGTATCGACAATCGTACAAGCTATACAATATTGAAAGTCGCCCATAATTGAGAAAAATGCATATATTAACCCATAAACGCAAAAAACATGAATCATCCCAACAGGTACTCCACGGGTCAGTACTGACTCAGTAGCAACCCTGGTGAGTAGTGACTGCATGGTAGGCCGTGGCAATTCAATAGTCCGACGCATTAAGGAACGTTTTTTTCATGAGTTTAGCATCCTTATTCTAGCCTCCATGTCGAGGCATAAGAGTCACGAGGAGGTATATAGAGGGTTTTTGTTTGATTTTGGTGGTCCAATAAGACACCTTTTCAATATTGACGACCCCCTAATATATTTATGTTAAAAAATTATGAATTTAAGTCAAAACTGATTTTGTTTTTATTTTTTAGATTCGTTATTGGTCTCGCCAGACGAATATTGTAAAAATATCGATAAACCTGATGATGAAGCATTATTTTGATATTTATTGTATTATGTATTAATGAAGTCTCATATCATCATTATAATATTATAAACCTTTTTTAAAAAAATATACGTGCACATGTAATTAATATATTTGGTATTTCCTACTTTAAATTTCACAATTGACAAATAATTAATAAATCTACATTTTATATCAGTTAATTTTGTATACAAATATCTATGGTATGGTACTCGGAAAAAAATGTGTAGCATTAAAAATAATGAGTTCAAAGTTGTATACGTATTACCCACCTCGAATTGTGATTTGTGACTTCTATGGAAGATCTCCTCACCCACGCGCAATCAACCCAACAAACATCATACGCTCGTACAACATTTGCACTAATGTCTAATAGTAAATAATTATTCTATGGATTATTCAATAATACATTTCAATTAATAGAAAAAATGATATTTAGTACTTATAACTGTAGAAATTATTAAATTCAGAATAACGTTTGTAATTTTTGTACTGATCAAATTTATTTTTGATGAAGTATTAAATAGGCTGGACGCTAGAAATTGTTCAGAAATTATTAGAAAAATGTATTCAATATATTAAAATATGTATAGTGTATTACACTCTGGTATAATATGTTTTCATGTATAATACAAAATATCTCCTTACGTTGGAAAAATCCGTAGTATTAATTGTTGGCATAGCTGGCCGAAATCAATTATTTCAAATTTTTACGTGATTTTTCAAACTTCTAATGTTTGATTTGATTTTTGGATTTTTTAAATAGGTGTACCTAAAGACCATAATATGCAATTCTAGAGATTTTTTGTATCACTTAAGGAGTGTCCTGTGGTGATATAAACTTTTGTTTTTTTCTAATGAGAACCCCCTTTTTTTAACTGAAGATTATTTGGCGGTTAATTTTTTTGAGAATTTTGATGTATTGAAATTAAAATTCTAACTAGCAGTTTCCTACTTATTAAATATAATGTTTATAATATTGTTTGTAATAGTGAACGGGGTTATTATATCTATCAAGTTATTATAGACGTAATATAAAATAGTATATCATTTGTAAGAGTTTGGGTTTTTGATTCCCAAAAACTACTCACGAATCAAGGGGTTCACTTGATTTGTGACCTATAAGCCGCACCGCATGATGGCCCTAGGGTCAAGTCGGTGGAACTTATAGGCTTTAAACATACAGTTACTAATGAAAGTAAGAGATTTAAATATAAAAGTGTTGGAGACTTCCACTAGGTTGGAAATCGTGGTGTCCGGGTGCCATGATTGATGAAACGTGTGGTCCGGTTCGTGGTTGTGGAAAAAGTCATTGCAGAGCCGTTTCTTCGTTCGGCCGTTGGTGGCTCCGTCGGAGAAGTCGTCAAGAGGGAGTTGACCAGTGTTGTCACGTCATGAACTTTTGCACAGTAATTATATTTGGGGAAATGGTTGCCCTGTTGGCACGCCGGCGGCCGCGATAGCGCCGCTTAACGGCGACGACGGGCAAGCAGCTGTGACATCGAAGCGATGGACATTGCTTGTGTGGAGGGTCGGGGGACAGGTATTGCATAACAATGTTGTTTTTCATAATAATACCACAGTCTGTATGAAAACAGATAGCTCAATCAGGCGAAAACGATGGGGACAAAAATAAGATTCGATTATCAATTTTCGTGATAATAAAACTTCTACAAAACCACACCTCATAGGACGTAATATGGAAACTTCCTAAACTCTTTGTAATCTTAGGTCACTTCAACAGCCACAACATAGAAGAGGTGCTCTCACACCGATGATCGCGGAAAATCAGTAAAATAATTTTTAGACGACGAATCTCTTTTTCTTTTCATCAATAATGAATCAACCAGACACAAAATTGCCAACCGAACTCTCTCAACGATTGACCCTTCCATCACAAATTCTAATTTAGAATAAAATTTAGCAGTAATGACCACTGACCAATAAGCATCCAATATTTTAACAATTTCTACTGCAATAATCAAAGAACTTACAAAAATCTCTAAAACCCAAACTGGGACCTCTACTCTGAATTAATTAAACATGACCTCAGCAATATTCCACTAGATATCAATCTATGTGATATTCTTGAGAAAATTGATTCAAAAGTTAAACAATTTACTGACACTATTTCAGACGCAATCAGTAAATATTTGGACTTAAATATAAAAAAAACCAAAACTTCTTATTACTAAAAATAGCAAAACTTTTTCATGGCAAAAGTTTACTTAGTCCTGCATAAGCCAAAAAGCAACTCCGAGAATAATATGGTTCAAAATATATTCTATACCAAATGTAACAAGTTTAAAATCGTTTCCGATGTACTGCACTACAACCAACAAAAAATAATCTCCACTCCCAATGCCTCAGAATTCTTTGATAATTTCTTCCAAAAAATAACAGCAGTGATAACAATAATCCAGACTTCATCACACATAGATTTTCCCGCAATAATGTATCTGAAATTTCATACACTCAAAAAATATGTCAATTCAACTTAGGTCTGGACATATCTGAACCCATCTCGCTACTTCTAACTTGTAACATCAAGAGGCCTGACAACATACCTTACATATTTCTCAAAAATTTACCAGTAATAGGAAACCGAATACTTCTTCCTATCCTATCCTACTCAATGGTCAGATGCTAATATTTAATCCCCATTCCTAAACTGGACAAATCGAAATTACAGATCAATTTCGTAAATTAGCATATAGGGCTTTTGACTCTTTTTGGCTTTTAACAAAGTACCGGACTGGAATCAGGGTTCAGTATTCAGTCAGTTGGTATACATTTACACCGATATAATGACTGATAGCTATCTGCTATAGGCACTTTATTATATAGCTAGTGACTTTACTCTTTCATTACATACGAAAAATAACTAGCTCAAATATAATTCAAACGAAATTATCTTTAGCAGTTCTCACTGCTCACGGTCAGCTAGTTAAACGGATTCCACTCTTTGGCACATTAAACGGTAGACAGGACACATAGTGAGTCTATACAATTGCAAATTAATAAATCAACATTTAAAGTACCTATGTTTGATTTAAAGTAGTGTTTTTTATCCTTACACACACACACATACACACACACACACACACACACACACACACACACACACTAAAAGATACCCCTCATTTTGTGATATCATTAAAAAAAAAAATATTTAAAAAAAATTATGATACTGAAATTTAAAAACAAAAACATTACCTCTTGGGCACCTTAAGAGGTATTTTGAGATTTTATTTTAAAAGAATTGCAAGTTATGAGCATAATCAATTTACAATGTAATAATAATAATACATATATTTTATTATTACAATTTGTTAATTTATTATCATTTTGGTAACACTGATTTCATGAACTTCCACCGACATCATATTATCGTCAACTATAATCTTAATGGGGGCCGCGTTTAGTCATTCACTCCGGTGTACCTACATTTAAATAATTTTTCATTGCAATTTTTCAGTGTTTGTTAAATTTTCCTTTTGTAGTTTGAGCCACATGTTAAAGCATTTGTGTATAGTGTTTACCTACATAAGATATAGGTCATGGGGATGGGAGGTTAGGATGGAGTAGAACTTCGCAAATGACAAAACATTGTTAGTACGTTTTTAAGTAGACGACTATTTTTTAGATTGGTTTACATGATTGCTTATGGCTACACATGTTCTTTTGTTCTAAATTTAAAACCAAATGTTGTTTTTACCTTTTTGGGTATTGACACAGTATTTTCTAGATTGGTTTACTCAATTGTCTATGGATACACATTGCACATGTTTGGTGAATAACCCTTATAACATCAGAACTAGAAAACATTTTACATCATTTTTATATTCGACGCTTTGCATATTATTCAATTGTTGTATCTACAAACATGGTCAAAATTATTAATATGTTAGCTTTATTTTTTATTTTAAATTTTATTGGTTGTATATGCCCTAGTAAGTATTTATATACCTTCCTTACTTTTCTTGATACACCACAGATCAGTGTTTGACAAGTTCCTTAAAAAATCGAATGCTTTCCTTTGTTGTCCCTTTAATAAATAAACGAGTTCCTTTTTTAGTTCCAAATAAAAAAATATTCTTATTTAATCATCAATATTTTTTTTCATATTTATACTTAGGTTCTTAATTTTTAACTATTCATATATACATACCTCCAATTACATTCATAATAACCTATTTAATTTAAGAATATAATATTGAATTTTTTCTTTTATTTATCTATATTTATTATTTTTAAACAGAATAAATTAATGTTATATTATATGATTGACATCAATACTCGATAACGATCACTAATTAGCAATATACACATTAAAAAAAATATATTTTAATCTAAATTATTTAGTATTTACGTATCTGTGTTAAATGGAACTCGAAAGGAACGTACAATTTCGTTTTAACAAAAAAAAAGAATTTGTTTATTTTCTCGTTATTTTTTTTTTTTTAAGTGATTGATTCCTTTGGAACTCGTTTCTTCCAAACACTGCCACAGATTAATATTAATGGAGAAATATAGGTTTAAAAATATAAAATAAATACTTATTTTAATTGTAATTTATAAACTGTTCTACTAAACAAATAATAATCAAATAAAATTATTTTAACAGAATAACATTTTCTACAAAGTTAAATTGTTAACACAATAATCATTTGAATCCATAAGCAAGCACAATATTATCAAGATTATTTTTATTTTTGTTAGATTAAAATGTACCTAAAACTGTAGGGTTACTTTATACCACCATAAAGATGTTATTTACAATTTACTTTTTTGGAAATTAAATTATGCAACTATGACATTATTTAATAATATTTAGAAATATATGTTAATTATCTTAATGTGTCCTTACATCCTACTATATATCATAACCCAACCAAAACAAAAGTCATCAATCGAAACCATAGTATAAAACTATAAATATTTTAAAATTTGAGTATGTTAGGTATACCAAATACATTTGAAAGGCTTGACATCCTCTTGAAAGCCAACAATATTACAACCTCATAGATTTTTTTAATATAATATTTTGTACTAACCATTAATTATTTTGGATCAAGGTCTTAAATATACAATGTGTGTGCGTAAGTATTATTATATTTTATTTCACAACATGCCTTTACATTACAGTGTACATGCAGTGAATATAATTATAAGTATATAAGTATAAGAATAAGTCTAAGTACGGCTTTAATCTTAGTGCGTTCACTCTTCAAGGTATAATTATTCTTTATGTATAAAAGTAAGTTGATTAGGTATTTTAATAGTATGCGAATGTAAAAATGAATTAATTATTGTGAAACGTTATTATTAGTTGCGTTGTTGTAATATTGTGATTTCTACACTTTTTTTTCAAATATACTAAGAAAGGATTTTCCAAAATTCGACCTACAATAGGGAAAAAGTGGGGTTGAAAGAATACGACAGTCTATCTATCAAACAATATTTAATTTAGATATACAATATTGGTATTAAAATGAGTGAAATAAAAATAAAAATAAAAATAATTTATATTGATATAATTATAACAATTTAGACTTTTCGATGGCAATTAATACATCAGCTCGATGTACTGGCTAATACAGTATAATCTATGGTTAATCGGGCATGTTTGTTTTTTTTTGTTTATATTACCCGGAACACGTTGGATAATTATTTAAAATATTATATTTATTCAATTTCATTGTTTTTTTTTTTTTTAAAAATGTCATCGATTGAAGATATTTTTGTCAATGGAATGTTGACACCTCAAATAGTTGTACCAATTATCGGTGATGGTGCCTGCCTTTTCCGTTCAATATCATTTCATTTCTTTAACACTCAAGAAAGATGTCAGGAGATCCGAAATACAATTGTTTTTTATGTGTCTGATAATTGGAATAACTTTATTGCTATGTCTTACAATTCAAATGGTGACAACTTTTCCACTGCTGAGGCTTATGTTCGTGAAATGGTCAATCCTACTGCCTACAGTAGTTATTGCGAATTGGTTGCAGCTGGAAATATTTTGCCATATTTATTTCAAATTTATTATAATAATAATCTTTATGCAAAATTTGGTGTAGATACATTCCCAGTAAAAAGATTGCGTCTAACTAGAAATATTATAAGCAAAAAAAATAATAATATAATAATATTATATTATAATATTATCAGCATTTGGATTATTAGAAGATGACAATCAGTGGGATTTTGCTTTAGAAGAAGCAGCATTATGTCGTTGACCTAATAAAATGCGAGAACTTTTCAGTGTAATATTAATATTTTACCATCCCTCAGATGCTTCAAGTCTTTGGACTAAGTATAAGGACGATTTAACAATACAGATTGATGTTATTTTGACATCAAAAAATGATACGGCAGGAGAAATAAACAATGTATTATTGGGTTCTTTTCAAGCCATAAAAAGTGGAATACAGATCGGTGAATTCGGTGATGGAAATAGATGATGCAGTTAATTATCCCGTAGAATTTCTAAATTCACTCAACCCTACTGGATTCCCACCATATTTATTAACATTAAAAATTGGTACTCCTATAATGCTCCTAAGAAATCTTATAAGTCCACCAAAATTGTGCAATAGGACTCATCTACGTATTACTGATCTTCAAAAATATCTGATAGAAGCTCAAATTATGACTGGATATGCAAAAGGTGAATCAGTTTTTATTCCTCGCATACCAATGATACCATTAGATTATCCATTCCAATTTAAGAGAATGCAGTTTCCTGTTAAAGTATGTTTTGCTATGACAATAAATAAATCACAAGGACAAACCTTGAAAATTACAGGGATCGATGTAAGAGAGGATTGTTTTTCACATGGACAATTTTATGTGGCATGCTCCAGAGTCAGTATGCCCTCAAATTTAGTTATTTTAGCACCAACAGGAAAAACAGCAAATGTAGTTTATAGAGAAATCTTGTAAAATTTGTAAATTTTGTTGTCATACATTATTATTCTTTATTATTTGATTAAGTTGCTTGATTAAGTGGTAGGTTTTTTAACGGGCTTCGAAGTGCACGGGATCAGCTAGTAATATATAATATAATAAATTGTTGTAATATTATAAATGGTTAGATTATACAGCGTGTAACTTGTAGACTATATAATTATTAGCAAACCAGCCAGAAGCGTAAATTTTAAATTGAAAATTGAGGAACTTCTATCATATTTGTTTAAACTTAAAAGGACGCCACACTCACGTGTGTTGTCTCCGTCTTACAAATGTACCACATAGCAAAAACTGTTTTGCGCGGTACAACTTTTATCTTTCTGTGTTTGTAGTAGTGGCTTCGATATTTCTGAACACATGGAGTAGAAAATTATCTATGCAACAGCTTGCCTATATTTTAGATAACATAAATACAATAAAAGTTATTTGCTTCTAAACATTTTGTTTTTTTGCTTTTTTTTTTCATTTTCTTATAAAAATGATTGGAAAGTGTAATTAAAAAAAAGCACACTGTTCCACAGATAAAGTTTTTCTTTACGTGTTGTGAAAATTTGGTAATTCTACAACTAATTGGTGTGAGTAAAGTTGTCCTGCGCAAAACAGTTTTTGCTATGTTGTACATTTGTAAAATGGTGACAGCACATGCGGGTGTGGCGTCCTCTTAAAAATCAAAATAATTTCTTAGGAGGAATGAGGGGGTTGCTAACATGTTGTCTCATTATTTGTAAATAACTAAACATTTTTTGAGTCAGCAAATTGATAGGGTTACACCATCCCCATGAATTATAGTTTTTAGGACGACCTTATTGTGTAAGCCCCCTCCATAGCTGTATTCGCCACTGATGTGTGTCTAGTTACCGTATTTTACTTTTTTCAATTAGTAAGCATAACAATAATGAAACATTAAATAAAGTGGAAAGTACTAAAACTAATACTACAAAACTAGTTTTGCTTAGAAATTTTACGCTTTGACATTCACATTTTGCAGAGGTGGGAAATTGAATGAAAATAAATAACTCAAGTTAAGTTCAGACAACATAAGATTGCTGCACAATAAATTAGAAATTAGCGGTTAGCAAATCATAAATTTAACTTGATAAGTTAAAAATTATGTTGTATAATATGCATGCGTTAGTATGTACATAGTACAGATAGGATATGTATAAGGCTCAATGTGTTGACTCAGGGTAAAACGAGTGTGACCGATTCGGTTCTCACGATGGTCTACGTGATCAAAGGGGCCGGGTCACCACATTCCAAAGGCCCCAGACGGGGCTACAACACGATTGCGCAAATTTTCCTTTTTTGACCCGACTAATTACACCACGATTGCGCAAAAAATTTGGAACACGATTGCGCCCCGATCCCTTTTTACCTGTTAAAATCACAACACCATTGCGCACCAAATGATATGTGTATATACTATA
>NW_019100534.1:0-10016 GCF_001856785.1 Myzus persicae | reverse complement strand
CTTGTTTTTTACTTTTTTTGATTTTCAATTTTTAACTGTGTTATTAAGAACTTTTATAAAATTGATAATATTTGGGCTTGGTAGACCGCGTCGCACAACTTGGCAACGTTTCATTAAATTTCGACCGCAGTCGTGTCATTTTTCGGATGCAACATAAGACCTTTTGTTCTATAATGATCGTCCGCAATCGTGTTGCAAAAAAGGTAAAGCGTCCGCAATCGTGTTTCACCCCTTAAAACAGTGCCTCGTATAGTTTACTAATCAGATCCTCTCATAATATCAGTGTTAGTGCATTCATTATATAAATTATATACATTATATTAATTGTATAAATTATATATATTATATCCAGCGCGACGGTAGTGGCGCGAAGCTAAGTAAATAAAAAACGAAGTAAAAATAGCGAAATAGCCACTAACGTATAATAACAGGACACCGAGTTTTAACATTGAAAAATCGTCCTAATTTATGTTAATTCTTTGCCAACATCTACAGGGCAAACGGCTGAACATATAAAGTAGTATGAGGTATCAATAGATCAGAAATATTGTGCAGGTGGGAACAGAAGAATTCGCTGGCAGATTGGTTTGATAGTTTGTAAGTTATAAGCAAAAATGTTAAAGTACTTTTAGGACCGATTTTGCGTACGGAAGAGTTGGGATAAGCGATGAGTCGATATACTACGACGATGCACGGACGATATTATTACTCCATGGTGACAGCTGACAATATTGCAAAAACTAACAACAAACCATTTTGTAACTTGCAGTTTACACTCGATTGTTTGCAACGTGTTCATACTTATATTATTATATTACTGCGTAATGTTTTACGTGTAGTAAGAGAGATTTGGCGTTGATCGTTTCGGCATATCGTTTTCTTACTATTATAATAATAACAATTATTATTATTATTTGTATACTCTGCAAGTGCGTTAGTTACGGAAGAATTTGGGGTAAGCTGTTTCGACAACCTAACAATTTAACTTTCTTTATTTTACTCAGTTTCTTAATAATACCTAATGAAAAAATAAAATCTTAAAAAAGATATATTGCTTGCAATAGAGTGGCAAATCATGTGCAGAACATAAAAATAATTAATACCCACCAATATTTATTTTTTTTAATTCAGCTTTGGAATAATTTTAATAATAAAATACAAAACCTTGTGATTAATTCATAACCTGTTGCAACTATTAGGGTCGATGGCCAATCATAAACTCTAAATTCTGTGATTTGCCATCATGGTCCATCTATGTCTCAAGCACATTATACATCAATTATTAACACAATAAGAAATGGATTAGATGCAACGATATGTCAACAAGTATTGAACTCTGGCCTCGAGGTGGAAAAGATAATTATGGAAAAAAAATTAGTCGGGAGACAAGCGGTTATTAAAGATTATTATTATTATAATTTATTATAGAATACAAGATAATTAACACATCAACATTAAAAATAGTTGATATCACACCAAAAACACTTCGTTATAACTCCGTGTAAAAAAAAGCTAAGTTAAAAAAAAAATTAATAATGATTAAAGCTTTAAAAGACGTGATATAATATGGAAATTAAGTAAAATGACATTTTATAATATAAAAAATACCTATGATGACAAATAAGATCAATTGTAATGTTAAATACTTAGTCAACATATTATGTTTAACTATTTGGCAGGACGTAGAAGTATACTTAAGTTAATACAATTAAGTTACCTCTAACAGTATTTACAGTAATTAATAATGTATCAACAATATGTTGACTAAGTATTTAACATTACAATTGATCTTATTTGTCATCATAGGTATTTGTTATATTATAAAATGTCATTTTACTTAATTTCCATATTATATCACGTCTTTTAAAGCTTTAATCAATATTAATTTTTTTTTTAACTTAGCTTTTTTTTACACGGAGTTATAACGAAGTGTTTTTGGTGTAATATATTATACATTTCTTCAATGTTTAATTTAATAAATCAGTAACCATAAATATACTCAACCTTCGTATTACTTTGTTTGATACCAATACCAACGGTTTAAAAGCCATTCGACAGTGGACTACACTTTAGTTATACGGAAAAACAATTAACTAACCCTAGTTTAAAACAGTGAATCTACCTTTTTAAATGAGTATGTGGATGACATTAAGAGTTACTATGTTCTTTCTAATTTTCCAAATTTAAATATAAAATGTAATCGAATTTTTATCGTAATATTTCGATATCCTAAAGTAAGTAAAAGTGCATAGACATTTTTACTTTACGTGATTATTAAATATTTCAGCCGTACACATCTCAATTATTAATAATTTAAGGTCATATAATATTATGCCCATCCAACCTACTAAAATATAGGTATATACAAATTATTTTATCAAGAGAAAGAACAGAAATGTTTGTTCTATTATATTATTTGATTATATTTTGGTTTATTTAAAAATTAATATTTACGTATAAAACTATAAAAACGAAAAATTTCAAAAATGTTTTAACTTGGATTATTAAAAAAAATCATCTGAGGCTCTAGCATACGCACTACATTAAGGACCACAAAAACGAGCGGATGACTGAAGCGCGTCGTGCGTTGATTTTCCTTAAAAACAGTAAGCCTCAACATTTGTTCCATTTGAAGATGCGGGGTATTGTCTGAATTAACAGGTTACCAAACACCAACGAGAAATGGTCACACTGTGCGCTGCAGTCATCCGTACGTTTTCGTGGCCCGTATTATAGTTTAATTTGATAGTAATTGTACATTCATTAAATATATAACATATTCATAATATCTTAACATATTGATATCATTTTTAAAATAATGTAAATATTCTTTATTATTTAAAATATCATTTCATTACAGAGGATATGATTGATGCTGGTCTAATGTTTCGTGATAAAAGTATGTATTTAATTTAGATATAAATGGTTATTTGAATATCAAAACTATTGTTTATTGGATGCACTGTTAATACCTAACACTCTTATAATATTATACTACATACTTTTTGTAATTGTGAACCTAAAATATAAAAATGATACATTGGTTAGTTGAAAAATCAACGTTTCCATCATAATGCGAGGAAAACATCATGAATTTATCGGATAATAACTTTTATTGACCCAATTTAATGTAATTGGCCCCAAGAAGTGGGTGGTTGATTAATATTCATGTCAAATTTTAAGTCTTCTTCCTTAATTTTTTTACCATTATACTTAACCTTCTAAAGTAAATAATAATAGACATAATATACTAATATTATGTACCCATCAAACTTCAATTTCTCAAATTTATATCAGGATCATAATATATGCATTCCCTGCAGGTTGCAATTGGCCGAATTCATGGATTTTTAGTTTTTACCATAACTTAATTATTTTAATTTAGATCAAAATGCTCAAAATAGTTATGTTTATAAGGAACAAATTACTCACCGTAAGTATACATTTATTATTCATAGTTGTAAGGTTACTGTTATACTTACATTTAATATTTACATAATATTATTATTATTACCTATATTTTATATGTTTATGGGTTTTCATCAATAGTCCATCAACCTTCAACTGTGGAGTAGTGAAAAATGATTTTCATAGCTTGCTTATTGAACAGTATTGTAGTAATTCAAAATGAAGTGACTTGGACTATTGTTAGTGCTGTTGTGGTAAAATTTAATTTTTTTTATCGATTAGTTTTAGGTTTAAACATATTTGAATATCATATGTCTGAACATCACGTTACAATATTTTTTGTTAAAGATTAATTTATATGTTAGAAGTTAATAGCAAAGCAAAATCGTAAATCATCGTTAATGGCAAGATGGATTGATACATCATGGTTAGATTTAGGTATAATTGATATATCAATTAACCTTGGTCAATGGCTATTTGATGAGTTTCAACAAGTTATTGGCAAGGGTATACTGGGTGTAGTTATTGACAAGTTACACCGATACTGTTTTCTTATCAATCGTTTTGTTATCATATCATTTATTTGACTTGTCACAATTAGATTCCATAATGCAGAGGGTTAGGTGCCAATAACTAGCAAAAATTAATTATTTATGTGTCAATAACTGCGGCCTTTATGTACCTCAACGGTAGCTTAAACTTGAATTTTATATTGGTTGACCGTTGACGCAAAAGAATATTTTTTCCCGTTTATTTATAGTGTTGCCAATTTGCCATTGGTTACAGATTACCGTTGTTTACCTTTTATGTACTAAAAACTACATGACCAATAATTCTTGAATTGTTCTTAGAGATATTAGGAAGGTTTAGAGAGTAATTATTTGAACCACGTGTCCACGTTCGATTTATACCAATTTCTGTTATATGTTTATCAAACATGCAGCAGGCAAATTGTCTATCTCGTCAAATTAGTTCACAAAACCGAGGTACAACGACACCGATTTGTCTGTCAACTGAAGTGCACTAAAATACATATTTAAATAGGTAGAATACATCGATTAATTTTTCAACCCTTATATATAACTAAAAGTAGTTCATACATGATTTATTTTTCGGCTCAACAAAGAATAATATTTTTTAGTTTATTTAAGTGGTTGCTATTGTTTAAGTATTATAAACCTAACTACCTATTTTAAAAGATAGTGAAAATGTGGCATATACTTTTTTTTTACAAATATAATTATAATTATATTTACACCTTTTATTCATATTGTACCACTTATTATTTGAATTGATTAGTGTTTAACAAAGGAGGCAATACAAGTACGTAATTGTCGGCAAAGTTATGTGATAAATGATAATTATTGTTTTAAATATCATTTTTTGATACAATTTATATTTAAATTGTAAAGCATTTCTAAATCATCTATATTTATTACTGTGCATCTAAATAAAAATATTACGCTTATAAAGTAAAAATAAATAAATACCAACCGAAGCTAATGCTTATTATTTCAGGTTTTGTGAAGAATTATATACATGGATATTATGAAAGTAATAATAATTATTAAAGTGGTTATAATACATAAATCTGACATTTAATATAATATTTTATAATTCATTAAAATACGCACTAGGTAAGAATAATTGATTCTAATTAGGAGAGATTTAAACTGGTTAGACCACTTTGACAATTTAGGATATGCCAGCTAATTTATTTAAAATTATAAAATATCTAAGCATGTGAATGACAGTTTGGCATTTTTTTTTAGACGTGTTTATTTTGATTTTCAATATTTATATAAATGCAAATTATTTTAAACGATTAGTTTCTATCCAACATTTCCTACAAAACCGTGTCATTTTACACTCAAATCTTCTGAAATATTTTTAAAAATAACATGACAATATTTGACTATGATATTGACTTACCAAATCCACTGGTAAATCTTAAATCATGACTTATTAACTTTTTCTCATGGTTAGCGATTGCTGTAATTTCTAAAGGAGACCAAACTCTGCTTCTGATAACGTTCTGAAATGAGTCTCACTATTGAATGGCCACACGCTGCGTAACCCATATGTAGTAATGCAGTATGGGGATTATTTTAATTTTTTACATAGTTTTTAGGAAATATATGCATTACATTGAGCCATGACCTTTTAAAAAGGGTATTGCTTGTACGATCACGCATTTAAACATGTGTATATTTTATAAATTGCCAATATTCCTCAAAAACAAATTGATTGTAAAGTTACGAATCGGTATAAAACGATAGTTCAAGAAGCTGTAACACATGTGTATTGTGTATTGAATAGTTTCGGGCTCAGACTTATTATGACACAGATATATAGATACAGAATAATCAGATACAATGGTAACGAACAGTATAATCTAATTAGAATAATAAAGAGAAATGTACATATAATTTACGCTTATAGGCATGTATAAATGTGTATCGACAATCGTACAAGATATACAATTGAAAGTGGCCCATAATTGAGAAAAATGCATATATTAACAAATAAACGCAAAAAACATGAATCATCCCAACAGGTACTACACGGGTCAGTACTGACTCAGTAGCAACCCTGGTGAGTAGTGACTGCATGGTAGGCCGTGGCAATTCAATAGTCCGACGCATTAAGGAACGTTTTTTTCATGAGTTTAGCATCCTTATTCTAGCCTCCATGTCGAGGCATAAGAGTCACGAGGAGGTATATAGAGGGTTTTTGTTTGATTTTGGTGGTCCAATAAGACACCTTTTCAATATTGACGACCCCCTAATATATTTATGTTAAAAAATTATGAATTTAAGTCAAAACTGATTTTGTTTTTATTTTTTAGATTCGTTATTGGTCTCGCCAGACGAATATTGTAAAAATATCGATAAACCTGATGATGAAGCATTATTTTGATATTTATTGTATTATGTATTAATGAAGTCTCATATCATCATTATAATATTATAAACCTTTTTTAAAAAAATATACGTGCACATGTAATTAATATATTTGGTATTTCCTACTTTAAATTTCACAATTGACAAATAATTAATAAATCTACATTTTATATCAGTTAATTTTGTATACAAATATCTATGGTATGGTACTCGGAAAAAAATGTGTAGCATTAAAAATAATGAGTTCAAAGTTGTATACGTATTACCCACCTCGAATTGTGATTTGTGACTTCTATGGAAGATCTCCTCACCCACGCGCAATCAACCCAACAAACATCATACGCTCGTACAACATTTGCACTAATGTCTAATAGTAAATAATTATTCTATGGATTATTCAATAATACATTTCAATTAATAGAAAAAATGATATTTAGTACTTATAACTGTAGAAATTATTAAATTCAGAATAACGTTTGTAATTTTTGTACTGATCAAATTTATTTTTGATGAAGTATTAAATAGGCTGGACGCTAGAAATTGTTCAGAAATTATTAGAAAAATGTATTCAATATATTAAAATATGTATAGTGTATTACACTCTGGTATAATATGTTTTCATGTATAATACAAAATATCTCCTTACGTTGGAAAAATCCGTAGTATTAATTGTTGGCATAGCTGGCCGAAATCAATTATTTCAAATTTTTACGTGATTTTTCAAACTTCTAATGTTTGATTTGATTTTTGGATTTTTTAAATAGGTGTACCTAAAGACCATAATATGCAATTCTAGAGATTTTTTGTATCACTTAAGGAGTGTCCTGTGGTGATATAAACTTTTGTTTTTTTCTAATGAGAACCCCCTTTTTTTAACTGAAGATTATTTGGCGGTTAATTTTTTTGAGAATTTTGATGTATTGAAATTAAAATTCTAACTAGCAGTTTCCTACTTATTAAATATAATGTTTATAATATTGTTTGTAATAGTGAACGGGGTTATTATATCTATCAAGTTATTATAGACGTAATATAAAATAGTATATCATTTGTAAGAGTTTGGGTTTTTGATTCCCAAAAACTACTCACGAATCAAGGGGTTCACTTGATTTGTGACCTATAAGCCGCACCGCATGATGGCCCTAGGGTCAAGTCGGTGGAACTTATAGGCTTTAAACATACAGTTACTAATGAAAGTAAGAGATTTAAATATAAAAGTGTTGGAGACTTCCACTAGGTTGGAAATCGTGGTGTCCGGGTGCCATGATTGATGAAACGTGTGGTCCGGTTCGTGGTTGTGGAAAAAGTCATTGCAGAGCCGTTTCTTCGTTCGGCCGTTGGTGGCTCCGTCGGAGAAGTCGTCAAGAGGGAGTTGACCAGTGTTGTCACGTCATGAACTTTTGCACAGTAATTATATTTGGGGAAATGGTTGCCCTGTTGGCACGCCGGCGGCCGCGATAGCGCCGCTTAACGGCGACGACGGGCAAGCAGCTGTGACATCGAAGCGATGGACATTGCTTGTGTGGAGGGTCGGGGGACAGGTATTGCATAACAATGTTGTTTTTCATAATAATACCACAGTCTGTATGAAAACAGATAGCTCAATCAGGCGAAAACGATGGGGACAAAAATAAGATTCGATTATCAATTTTCGTGATAATAAAACTTCTACAAAACCACACCTCATAGGACGTAATATGGAAACTTCCTAAACTCTTTGTAATCTTAGGTCACTTCAACAGCCACAACATAGAAGAGGTGCTCTCACACCGATGATCGCGGAAAATCAGTAAAATAATTTTTAGACGACGAATCTCTTTTTCTTTTCATCAATAATGAATCAACCAGACACAAAATTGCCAACCGAACTCTCTCAACGATTGACCCTTCCATCACAAATTCTAATTTAGAATAAAATTTAGCAGTAATGACCACTGACCAATAAGCATCCAATATTTTAACAATTTCTACTGCAATAATCAAAGAACTTACAAAAATCTCTAAAACCCAAACTGGGACCTCTACTCTGAATTAATTAAACATGACCTCAGCAATATTCCACTAGATATCAATCTATGTGATATTCTTGAGAAAATTGATTCAAAAGTTAAACAATTTACTGACACTATTTCAGACGCAATCAGTAAATATTTGGACTTAAATATAAAAAAAACCAAAACTTCTTATTACTAAAAATAGCAAAACTTTTTCATGGCAAAAGTTTACTTAGTCCTGCATAAGCCAAAAAGCAACTCCGAGAATAATATGGTTCAAAATATATTCTATACCAAATGTAACAAGTTTAAAATCGTTTCCGATGTACTGCACTACAACCAACAAAAAATAATCTCCACTCCCAATGCCTCAGAATTCTTTGATAATTTCTTCCAAAAAATAACAGCAGTGATAACAATAATCCAGACTTCATCACACATAGATTTTCCCGCAATAATGTATCTGAAATTTCATACACTCAAAAAATATGTCAATTCAACTTAGGTCTGGACATATCTGAACCCATCTCGCTACTTCTAACTTGTAACATCAAGAGGCCTGACAACATACCTTACATATTTCTCAAAAATTTACCAGTAATAGGAAACCGAATACTTCTTCCTATCCTATCCTACTCAATGGTCAGATGCTAATATTTAATCCCCATTCCTAAACTGGACAAATCGAAATTACAGATCAATTTCGTAAATTAGCATATAGGGCTTTTGACTCTTTTTGGCTTTTAACAAAGTACCGGACTGGAATCAGGGTTCAGTATTCAGTCAGTTGGTATACATTTACACCGATATAATGACTGATAGCTATCTGCTATAGGCACTTTATTATATAGCTAGTGACTTTACTCTTTCATTACATACGAAAAATAACTAGCTCAAATATAATTCAAACGAAATTATCTTTAGCAGTTCTCACTGCTCACGGTCAGCTAGTTAAACGGATTCCACTCTTTGGCACATTAAACGGTAGACAGGACACATAGTGAGTCTATACAATTGCAAATTAATAAATCAACATTTAAAGTACCTATGTTAAATATAAATGTGTGTACACACCCATCACACACACACACACACACACACACACACACACACACACACACACACTAAAAGATACCCCTCATTTTGTGATATCATTAAAAAAAAAAATATTTAAAAAAAATTATGATACTGAAATTTAAAAACAAAAACATTACCTCTTGGGCACCTTAAGAGGTATTTTGAGATTTTATTTTAAAAGAATTGCAAGTTATGAGCATAATCAATTTACAATGTAATAATAATAATACATATATTTTATTATTACAATTTGTTAATTTATTATCATTTTGGTAACACTGATTTCATGAACTTCCACCGACATCATATTATCGTCAACTATAATCTTAATGGGGGCCGCGTTTAGTCATTCACTCCGGTGTACCTACATTTAAATAATTTTTCATTGCAATTTTTCAGTGTTTGTTAAATTTTCCTTTTGTAGTTTGAGCCACATGTTAAAGCATTTGTGTATAGTGTTTACCTACATAAGATATAGGTCATGGGGATGGGAGGTTAGGATGGAGTAGAACTTCGCAAATGACAAAACATTGTTAGTACGTTTTTAAGTAGACGACTATTTTTTAGATTGGTTTACATGATTGCTTATGGCTACACATGTTCTTTTGTTCTAAATTTAAAACCAAATGTTGTT
>NW_019100533.1:44470-44791 GCF_001856785.1 Myzus persicae | reverse complement strand
GTCTAAACTATCAAGTCCAGATATCGGTATTCACCACCAGCGAATAGCACAGAGGCCTTCATTACTGACTTCAAATTAAATTGACATACAAAGCTATTGTTTTCCACAAAATTGTTAATTTTTATTTTCATTTAATGAGTTATACTAACGTTGACACCTCTATATTGCTTGAACTACCTACACACAAATACACAATGATGTTGTGTGATATTATTATTGAATTTTCATTTAATGTTTACTTTATTATGTGGTTCATTGATACAAAATTCAATATAAATTAGGCAATATATCATGAAATTGTGGACAAATTATAATAAATAA